>NC_057797.1:108843617-108844666 GCF_018294505.1 Triticum aestivum
CATCATTTTTAATACTCTGCTAAACATTTTCAAATACTTGTTCAACATTTTTTAATACCTATCCACAATTTTTCAAATGTGTTTTGGAGAGTTTATATATATATATATATATATATATATAATATTTTAAAGTATAAAGAAAAATCACAAAAATAAAGTAAAAAGTAAAAACAGAAAACAGAAAGAAAAACGTTGTGGCCCCTGCGGCTGGGGCGCCCAGAAGCGAGTGCATCCCCAGGTGTTCGCTGAACGCAAGAAATAGGGGCGCCCGGAACGAGCGTTCGCTAGAGAGTTTTCTATTCAACGCTTTAGGAACCCTTATAGGATATTTTACTAAAGGGCGCCTGAAGCGCACGATCCCTCCTGCGAGCTGGGCCGGCTTATCAATTTTTCTTTCTGCTTTCTGAAAAACAAAAACAATGCGAGTGTTTTGGTTGCACACTACGGTAACCACCAGGCCACCGTAACTAGAGGTGCCTATTTCTATCTTCATCTCCTCATATCTTCTATTTTGTTTGCTGATTTTTTGTCTTTCCTTTTCTTTTTCCTGTTATTTCATTTTTCTTTTTTACTTTTCTTGTTTCTTGTTTGGCTTTTTTCTGTTTTCTTTTCGTGTTTTTTCGTGTTTTCGTTTTTCTTTTTTCTGTTTTTCTTTTTAGGTTTTCTTTTTCCTGTTTTCGTTTTTTCCCTGTTTTCTTTTTTGATTTTATTTTCTCTTCTTCCTGGTTTGATGAACTTATTTTATAAAAATATCATAATTGATGAATTTTTTCTTGAAATCAGTGAACTTTTATTTCAATTCAGGAACCATTTTCAATATCGATGATTTTTTTTCAAATACGATGAACTTTTTCCCAAATTTTTAAGGTTTTTCAATACTGATGGACTTTTTTAAAAAATTTGGATGAACCTTTTCCAAATTCGATAAATTTTTTCTTGAAAATGATGAACTGATTTTCGAAATCAATGAACTCTTCTCCCATATTTGTAATTTTGTTTTCAAAATCGATGATTTTTTTCACATTTGTGAACTTTTTCTCGAGATGATG
>NC_057797.1:108845285-108920762 GCF_018294505.1 Triticum aestivum
TTTACGAGTGACTACTCTAGATACCCGTGTTCGGAGTTCGAATCTTGGTATTCGTGAATGGCTACAGGAATAAGCCTTTAATTTTTGTATCTCCTGTGTTGGGAAGGAAATTGTTAACGATGTTTCAGTGGGCCACGGCCTGCTAGTCACGATAGGGGCCACTTTTTCAACGGCACCTATAGCGTCGAGTTCGCTGGTGCCTCCTACCCTGGAAAGTGGGAACGACAACCAGTTATTACAGTCCAAGAATATTAATTTTGAAATATGCTTACTTGCACATAACGGATTATAAGAATTCAATTCATTACAATAAATTATTATGTTTAGTATCCATAACATTACAATTGGCATATGTGGTGTAGATGAAGTTCTTGATGTCGGGTAGACCGTCCAGCGACACCCATGGCCTCAAACGTCCAAGCTGTCTTGCACCTCTCATATCCTTCCCAAATGTAGGGCGAATATAGGATGCCTGGACGCATTCTGTTGGGAAACGTAACATGGAAAACAAAAAAATTCTATGCTCACGCAATGATCTATCCAGGGAGATGTATAGCAACGAGGGGGAGAGTGTGTCTACGTGCCTTCGTAGACCGTAAGCGGAAGCATTTCACAACACGGTTGATGTAGTCGAACTTTCTTCGCGCTCCATCGATCAAGTACCGAACGTGCGGCACCTCCGAGTTCTGCACACGTTCATCTCGGTGATGTCCCTCGCCTTGTTGATCCAACAAGGTGTCGAGATAGTAGATGAGTTCCGTCAGCACGATGTCGTGATGACGGTGATGGTGAAGTGATCCGCGCAGGGCTTGTGAGGATATGACCGGGGGTGTAAAGTGTGGAGGGGGGCACCGCACACGGCTAACAGTTAATGTTGTGGGCTTGTGAGGCGCCCCTTCCCACATATATATATATATATATATATATAGGTGGGAGGGGAGGGGAGGCAGCCAGAGTGCACCTTAGGGTTGGCCGCCGCCCCTAGGGGCCTTGCCTTGCCCTGCGCCCCCTTTCCATGTATGCATGAAGGGGAAGGAAAGAGTGGGTGAGGCAAGGAAATGGGAATCCTAATCCACACTTTCCTTTCCCTTCCCCCTTTCCTTCTCCTCCTACTATGGCCTTATAGGGCGCACCAGCCCCTTGTGGGCTGGTGTGTTCCTTCACAAGGCCCATATGGCCCATAGGATTGCCGGGGGCACCCGAAACACTTTCCGGTGACCCGATAAGTACCTGATACCCTTCGGAACACTTCCGGTGTCCGAATACCATCGTCCTATATATAAATCTTTACCTCTCGACCATTTTGACACTCCATGTCATGTCTGTAATCTCATCCAGGACTCCGAACAACATTCGGTCACCAAATCACATAACTCATACAATACAATATCGTCATTGAACGTTAAGCACGCGGATCCTACGGGTTCGAGAACTATGTAGACATGACCGAGACAACTCTCCGGTCAATAACCAATAGCGAAAATTGGATGCTCATATTGGCTCCTACATATTCTACGAAGATCTTTATCGGTCGAACCGTTATGACAACATACGTTATTCCCTTTGTCTATCGGTATGTTACTTGCCCGAGATTCGATCGTCGGTATCTTCATACCTAGTTCAATCTCGTTATCGGCAAGTCTCTTTACTCGTTTCACAATACATCATCCTGTAACTAACTCATTAGTCACTTTGCTTGCAAGGCTTCTTGTGATGTGTATTACCGAGAGGGCCCAGAGATACCTCACCGATACTCGGAGTGACAAAATCCTAATCTCGATCTATGCCAACTCAGCAAACACCTTCGGAGATACCTGTAGAGCATATTTATAATCACCCAGTTACGTTGTGACGTTTGATAGCACACAAGGCATTCCTCTGGTATCTGGGAGTTGCATAATCTCATAGTCAAAGGAATATGTATTTGACATCAAGAAAGCAATAGCAATACACTGAACGATCATTCTGCTAAGCTAACGGATGAGTCTTGTCCACCACATCATTCTCCTAATGATGTGAGCCCGTTATCAAATGACAACTCATGTCCATGGTCAGGAAACCTTAACCATCTTTGGTCAACGAGCTAGTCAAGTTGAGGCTCACTAGGGACGTAGTGTTTGCCTATGTATTCACACATGTATTTAGGTTTCCGATCAATAAAATTTTAGCCTGAATAATAAACATTTATCATGAATAAGGAAATATAAGATAACAACTTTATTATTGCCTCTAGGGCATATTTCCTTCAGTCTCCCACTTGCACTAGAGTCAATAATCTAGTCTACATCGCCATGTGATTAACACCCATATTTCACATTGTCATGTGATTAACACCCATAGTTCACATCGCCATGTGACCAACACCCAAAGCGTTTACTAGGGTCAATAATCTAGTTCACATCGCCATGTGATTAACACCCAATGATTACTAAGGTGTGATCATGTTTTGCTTGTGAGAGAGGTTTAGTTAATGGGTCTGCCACATTCAGATCCGTATGTATTTTGCAAATTTCTATGTCTACAATGCTCTGCATAGAGCTACTCTATCTAATTGCTCCCACTTTCAATATGTATCCATATTGAGACTCAGAGTCATCCGGATTGGTGTCAATGCTTGCATCGACGTAACCCTTTACGATGAACTTTTCATCACCTCCATAACCGAGAAACATTTCCTCAGTCCTCTTAGGTAACTAAGGATAATTTTGACCGCTGTCCAGTGATCTACTCTTGGATCACTATTGTACCCCTTGCCAAACTCATGGCAAGGTACACAATAGGTCTGGTACACAGCATGGCATACTTTATAGAACCTATGGCTGACGCATAGGGAGTGACTCTCATTCTCTTTCTATCTTCTGCCATGGTCGAGCTTTGAGTCTTACTCAACTTCACACCTTGCAACACAGGAAACAACCATTTCTTTGACTGATCCATTTTGAACATCTTCAAAATTTTATCAAGGTTTGTGTTTAGTCTAAGTCCTATTAAGCGTCTCGATCTATCCCTATAGATCTTGATGCCCAATATATAAGTAGCTTCACCGAGGTCTTTCATTGAAAAATTCTTATTCAAGTATCCTTTTATGCTATCCAGAAATTCTATATCATTTCCAATCAATAATATGTCATCCACATATAATATCAGAAATGCTACATAGCTCCCACTCACTTTCTTGTAAATGCAGGCTTCATCGTAAGTCTGTATAAAACCATATGCTTTGATCACCTCATAAAAGCGTATATTTCAACTCCGAGATGCTTGCACCAGTCCATAGATTGATCGCTGGAGCTTGCAGACTTTGTTAGCACCTTTAGGATCGACAAAACCTTCTGGTTGCATCATATACAACTCTTCTTTAAGAAATCCATTAAGGAATGCAGTTTTAATGTCCATTTACCAGATTTCATAATCATAAAATGCGGCAATTGCTAACATGATCTAGACAGACTTAAGCATCGCTATGGGTGAGAAAGTCTCATCGTAGTCAACTCCTTGAACTTGTCGAAAACCTTTTGCGACAAGTTGAGCTTTCTAGACAGTAACATTACCATCAGCGATAGTCTTCTTCTTGAAGATCCATTTATTCTCTATGGCTCACCGATCATCAGGCAAGTCCACCAAAGTCCACACTTCTTATACATGGATCCTATCTTAGATTTCATGGCCTCAATCCATTTATCGGAATCTGGGCTCATCATAGCTTCTTCATAGTTCATAGGTTCATCATGGTCTAGTAACATGACTTCCACAACAGGGTTACCGTACCACTCTGGTGCGGAACGTGTTCTGTTCAACCTACGAGGTCCAGTAGTAACTTGATCTAAAGTTTCATGATCATTATCATTAGCTTCCTCTCTAGTTGGTGTAGGCATCACGGGAATGGATTCCTCTGATGAGCTACTTTCCAATTCAAGAGACGGTACAATTACCTCATCAATTTGTACTTTCCTCCCACTGACTTATTTCGAGAGAAACTCCTTCTTTAGAAAGTTTCCATTCTTGGCAACAAATATCTTGCCTTCAGATTTGTGGTAGAAGGTGTACCCAATTGTTTCCTTTAGGGTATCCTATGAATACGCACTTCCCCGGTTTGGGTTTGAGCTTATCAGGCTGAAGCCTTTTGACATATGTGTCGCATCCCCAAAACTTTAAGAAACAACAGCTTAGATTTCTTGCCAAACCATAGTTCATACGGTGTCGTCTCAACGGATTTAGACGGTGCCCTATTTAACGTGAATGCATCTGTCTCTAATGCATAACCCCAAAGCGATAGTGGTAAATCGGTAAGAGACATCATAGATCGCACCACATCTAATAAAGTACGGTTATGATGTTCGGATAGACCATTGTGCTGTGGTGTTCCAGGTGGTGTGAGTTGTGAAACTATTCCACATTGTTTTAAATGAAGGCCAAACTCGTAACTTAGATATTCGCCTCCGTGATCAGATCGTAGAAACTTTATTTTCTTGTTACAATGATTCTCTACATTACTCTGAAATTCTTTGAACTCTTCAAATGTTATAGACTTGTGTTTCATTAAGTAGATATACCCATATCTGCTCATATCATCTGTGATGGTCAGAAAATAACGATACTCGCTGCGAGCCTCAACACTCTTTTTACTGATACATCGGTATGTATTATTTCCAATAAGTCATCAGCTCGCTCCATTGTTCCGGAGAACGGAGTTTTAGTCATCCTGCCCATGAGGCATGGTTCACAAGTATCAAATGATTCATAATCAAGTGATTACAAAAGCCCATTGCTTGGAGTTTCATCATGCACTTTACACCAATATGACCTAAATGGCAGTGCCAAAAGTATGTTGCACTATCTTTATCAACTTTGCATCTTTTGGCATTAATATTATGAATATGTATATCACTATGACCGAGATTCAATAAACCATTCACCTTGGGTGTATGACCACAAAAGGTTTTATTCATGTAAATAGAACAACAATTATTCTTTGACTTAAATGAATAACCGTATTACAATAAACAAGATCCAATCATATTCATGCTCAACGCAAACAGCAAATAACATTTATTTTATGTTCAACACTAATCCCGAAGGTAAAGGGAGTGTGCGATGGTGATCTTATCAACTTTGGAATCACTTCCAGCACACATCGTCACCTCGCCCTTAACTACTATCTGTTCATTTGGCAACTCCTATTTCGAGTTACAAATGTAAACAACTGAACCGGTATCAAATACCCAGGGGCTACTATGAACACTAGTAAAGTACACATGAATAACATGTATATCAAATATACCTTTGTTCACTTTGCCATCCTTCTTATCCGCCAAGTTCTTTTTGGGCAGTTCCGCTTCTAGTGACCATTTCCTTTGCAGTAGAAGCACTCGGTTTCAGGTATGGGTCTAGCTTTGAGCTTCTTCACGGGAGTGGCAACTTGCTTGCCATTCTTCTTGAAGTTCCCTTTTTTTCCTTGCCCTTTTCCTTGAAACTACTGGTCTTGTTAACCATCAACACTTGATGCTATTTCTTGATATCTACCTTCACCGATTTCAGCATCACGAAGAGCTTGGGAATCATTTTCGTCATCCCTTGCATATTATAGTTCATCACAAAGTTCTAGTAACTTGGTGATAGTGACTAGAGAACTCTGTCAATCACTATATTATCTGGAAGATTAACTCCCACTTCATTCAAGCGATTGTAGTACCCAGACATTCTGAGCACATGCTCACTAGCTAAGCTATTCTCCTCCATCTTGTAGGCAAAGTACTTGTCAGAGGTCTCATACCTCTTAACATGGGCATGGGTCTGAAATATCATTTTCAGCTCTTGGAACATCTCATATGCTCCATGGCGTTCAAAACATTTTTGAAGTCCCGGTTCTAAGCCGTAAAGCATGGTGCACTAAACTATCAAGTAGTCATCATACCGAGCTTGTCAAATGTTCATAATGTCTGCATCTGCTCCAATAATAGGTCTGTCATCTAGCGGTGCATCAAGGACATAATTCTTCTGTGCAGCAATGAGGATAATCCTTAGATCACGGACCTAGTCTGCATCATTGCTGCTATCATCTTTGAACTTAGTTTTCTCTAGGAACATATCAAAAATAAAATAGGGGAGCTATACGTGAGCTATTGATCTACAACATAGATATGTAAATACTATCAGGACTAAGTTCATGATAAATTAAGTTCAATTAATCAAATTACTTAAGAACTCACACTTAGATAGACATCCCTCAAGTCATCTAAATGATACGTGATCCAAATAAACTAAACTGTGTCCAATCATCACGTGAGATGGAGTAGTCATCAATGGTGAACATCTCTATGTTGATCATATCTACTATATGATTCACGTTCGACCTTTCGGTCTCCACTGTTTCGAGGCCATGTCTGTACATGCTAGGCTTGTCAAGTTTAACCTGAGTATTCCGCATGTGCAAAATTGTCTTGCACGCGTTGTATGTGAACGTAGAGTCCATCACACCCGATCATCACATGGTGTCTGAACACGACGAACTGTCGCAACGGTGCATACTCAGGGAGAACACTGATACCTTGAAATTTACAGAAGGGATCATCTTATTATGCTACCGTTGTACTAAGAAAAATAAGATGCATAAAAGATAAACATCCCATGCAATCAAAATATGTGACATGATATGGCCGTCATCATTTTGTGCTTTTGATCTCCATCTCCAAAGCATCATCATGATCTCCATAGTCACCGGCTCGACACCTTGATCTCCATCGCCGTGTCGTGGTCATCTCACCAACTATTGCTTCTACAACTATCGCTAACGCGTAGTGATAAAGTAAAGCAATTACATGGCGTTTGCAATTCATACAATAAAGAGAGAACCATAAGGTTCCTGTCGGTTGTCAGGTATCTTGCAAAACATGATCATCTCATACGATAACGTATATCACATCATGTCTTGACCATATTGAAGAAAATATGCCCTAGAGGCAATAATAAAGTTGTTATTTTATATTTCCTTATATCATGATAAATGTTTATTATTCATGCTAGAATTGTATTAACCGGAAACTTGATACATGTGTGGATACATATACAAAACACCGTGTCCCTAGTAAGCCTCTACTAGACTAGCTCGTTAATCAAAGATGGTTAAGTTTCATAACCATAGACATGTGTTGTCCTTTGATGAACGGGATAATATCATTAGGAGAATGATGCGATGGACAAGAACCATCTGTTAGCTTAGCATATTGATCGTTTAGTTTTATTGCTATCGCTTTCTTCATGTCAAATACATATTCCTTCGACTATGAGATTATGCAACTCTCGAATACCAAGGAATACCTTGTGTGCTATCAAACATCACAACGTAACTGGGTGATAATAAAGATGCTCTACAGGTATCTCTGAAGGTGTTTGTTGGGTTGGCATAGATAGAGATTAGGATTTGTCACTCCGAGTATCGGAGAGGTATCTCTGGGCCCTCATAATACACATCATAAAAAGCCTTGCAAGCAAAGTGACTAATGAGTTAGTTGCGAGATGATGTATTAAGGAACGAGTAAAGAGACTTGCCGTTAACGAGATTGAACTAGGTATGTGGGTACCGACGATCGAATCTCGGGCAATAACATACTGATGACAAAGGGAATAACGTATGTTGTCATTACGGTACGACTGATAAAGATCTTTGTAGAATATGTGGGAACCAGTATGAGCATCCAAGTTCCGCTGTTGGTTATTGACCAGAGAGGTGTCTCGGTCATGTCTACATAGTTCTCGAACCCATAGGGTCCGCACGCTTAACGTTCGATGACGATTTTGTATTATATGAGTTATGTGATTTGCTGACCGAATGTTGTTCGTAGTCTCGGATGAGATCACAGATATGACGAGGAGTCTAGAAATGGTCGATAGGTAAAGATTCATATATAGTACAATGATATTCGGACACCAGAAGTGTTCTGGTGGTACCGGGTACATATCGGGTCACCGGAAGGGGTTCGGGACACCCCCCCCGGCAACTATATGGGCCAAATGGGGCAAGACGGGAAACACAGCAGCCAGCAGGGGCTGTTGCACCCCCCATATGGGTCACACCTTAGGAGGAAGGAAAGGTGGGAAGAGAGAAGGAAGGGGAGGGATTCGGCCTCCCCCTTCCTTCCCTCCTCCCTCCTCTTTCCTTCCTCCTCCGATGGATATGGTAGGGGGGCAAATTGGACAAGGCCCCCAAGTAGGATTCCTTCTACTTGGGGCGCCCCTTGGCTGTCCTCCTCCCCCTCCCACCTATATATACGTGGGGAGGGGGCGCCTAGAACACACACCAACAATTGTTAGCCATGTGCGGCACCCCCTCCATAGTTTACTCCTCTGAACATATCTTCGTAGTGCTTTGGCGAAACCCTGTGCGGATCACTTCACCATCACCGTCACCACGCCATCGTGCTGACGCAACTCATCTACTGATACGTCTCCAACGTATCTATAATTTTTGATTGGTCCATGCTGTTATATTACCAATCTTGGATGTTTTTATAATCATTTTATAGTCAGTTTATATCATTTTGGGGTACTAACCCATTGACATAATGCCAAGTGCTAGTTGCTATTTTTTGTATGTTTTTTACATCGCAGAAAATCAATACCAAACGGAGTTGAAATGCCACAAAACTTTACGGAGAATTTTTATGGACTAGTAGACACCTAATGGGCCTTAGTTGCGCCTAATGTTGGGGAACGTAGTAATTTCCAAAAATTTCCTACGCACACGCAGGATCATGGTGATGCATAGCAACGAGAGGGGGGAGTGTGATCTACGTACCCTTGTAGACCGACAGCGGAAGCGTTAGCACAACGCGGTTGATGTAGTCGTACGTCTTCACGGCCCGACCGATCAAGCACCGAAAGTACGGCACCTCCGAGTTCTAGCACACGTTCAGCTCGATGACGATCCCCGGACTCCGATCCAGCAAAGTGTCGGGGAAGAGTTCCGTCAGCACGACAGCGTGGTGACAATCTTGATGTACTACCGTCGCAGGGCTTCGCCTAAGCACTGCTACAATATTATCGAGGATTATGGTGGAAGGGGGCACCGCACACGGCTAAGAATATGATCACGTGGATCAAATTGTGTGTCTAGGGGTGCCCCCTGCCCCCGTATATAAAGGAGCAGGGGGAGGTGCGGCCGGCCAGGAGGAGGGCGCGCCAGGAGGAGTCCTACTCCCACCGGGAGTAGGATTCGGGAGGGGGAAAGAGGAGAGAGAGAAGGAAGGGGGCGCCGCCCCCTTCTCCTTGTCCTATTCGGACTAGGGGGGGAGGGCCCGCGGCCCAGCCCTGGCCACCTCTCCTCTCTTCCACTAAAGCCCACTAAGGCCCATATATCTCCCGGGGGGTTCTGGTAACCTCCCGGTACTCCGGTAAAATCCCGATTTCACCCGGAACACTTCCGATATCCAAATGTAGGCTTCCAATATATCAATCTTTATGTCTCGACCATTTCGAGACTCCTCGTCATGTCCGTGATCACATCCGGGACTCCGAACAAACTTCGGTACATCAAAATGCATAAACTCATAATATAACTGTCATCAAAACCTTAAGCGTGCGGACCCTACGGGTTCGAGAATAATGTAGACATGACCGAGACACATCTCCGGTCAATAACCAATAGCGAAACCTGGATGCTCATATTGGCTCCCACATATTCTACGAAGATCTTTATCGGTCAGACCGCATAACAACATACGTTGTTCCCTTTCTCATCGGTATGTTACTTTCCCGAGATTCGATCGTCAGTATCTCAATACCTAGTTCAATCTCGTTACCGACAAGTCTCTTTACTCGTTTCGTAATACATCATCTTGCAACTAACTCATTAGTTGTAATTCTTGCAAGGCTTATGTGATGTGCATTACCGAGAGGGCCTAGAGATGCCTCTCCGACAACAGGAGTGACAAATCCTAATCTCGAAATATGCCAACCCAACATGTACCTTTGGAGACACCTGTAGAGCTCCTTCATAATCACCCAGTTACATTGTGACGTTTGGTAGCACACAAAGTGTTCCTCCGGCAAACGGGAGTTGCATAATCTCATAGTCATAGGAACATGTATAAGTCATGAAGAAAGCAATAGCAACATATTAAACGATTGGGTGCTAAGCTAATGGAATGGGTCATGTCAATCACATCATTCTCCTAATGATGTGATCCCATTAATCAAATGACAACACACATGTCTATGGTTAGGAAACATAACCATCTTTGATTAACGAGCTAGTCAAGTAGAGGCATACTAGTGACACTCTGTTTGTCTATGTATTCACACATGTATTATGTTTCCAGATAATACAATTCTAGCATGAATAATAAACATTTATCATGATATAAGGAAATAAAATAATAATATTATTATTGCCTCTAGGGCATATTTCCTTCAGTCTCCCACTTGCACTAGAGTCAATAATCTAGATTACACAGTAATGATTCTAACACCCATGGAGCTTTGGTGCTGATCATGTTTTGCTCGTGGAAGAGGCTTAGTCAACGGGTCTACTATATTCAGATCCGTATGTATCTTGCAGATCTCTATGTCTCCCACCTGGACTAGATCCCGGATGGAATTGAAGCGTCTCTTGATGTGCTTGGTTCTCTTGTGAAATCTGGATTCCTTTGCCAAGGCAATTGCACCAGTATTGTCACAAAAGATTTTCATTGGACCCGATGCACTAGGTATGACACCTAGATCGGATATGAACTCCTTCATCCAGACTCCTTCGTTTGCTGCTTCCGAAGCAGCTATGTACTCCGCTTCACATGTAGATCCCGCCACAACGCTTTGTTTAGAACTGCACCAACTGATAGCTCCACCGTTTAGTGTAAACACGTATCCGGTTTGCGATTTAGAATCGTCCGGATCAGTGTCAAAGCTTGCATCAACGTAACCATTTACGATGAGCTCTTTGTCACCTCCATATATGAGAAACATATCCTTAGTCCTTTTCAAGTATTTCAGGATGTTCTTGACTGCTGTCCAATGATCCACTCCTGGATTACTTTGTTACCTCCCTGCTAGACTTATAGCAAGACACACATCAGGTCTGGTACACAACATCGCATACATGATAGAGCCTATGACTGAAGCATAGAGAACATCTTTCATTTTCTCTCTATCTTCTGCATTGGTCGGGGATTGAGTCTTACTCAATTTCACACCTTGTAATACAGGCAAGAATCCTTTCTTTGCTTGATCCATTTTGAATTTCATCAAAACTTTGTCAAAGTATGTGCTTTGTGAAAGTCCAATTAAGCGTCTTGATCTATCTCTATAGATCTTAATGCCCAATATGTAAGCAGCTTCACCAAGGTCTTTCATTGAAAAACTCTTATTCAAGTATCGTTTTATGCTATCCAGAAATTCTATATCATTTCTGATTAGCAATATCTCATCTACATATAATATCAGAAATGCTACAGAGCTCCCACTCACTTTCTTGTAAATACAGGCTTCTCCAAAAGTCTATACAAAACCAAATGCTTTGATCACACTATCAAAGCGTTTATTCCAACTCCGAGAGGCTTGCACCAGTCCATAAATGGATCGCTGGAGCTTGCACGCTTTGTTAGCTCGCTTTGGATCGACAAAACCTTCCGGCTGCATCATATACAACTCTTCTGGCAGAAATCCATTCAGGAATGCAGTTTTGACATCCATTTGCCAAATTTCATAATCATAAAATGCGGCAATTGCTAACATGATTCGGACAGACTTAAGCATCGCTACGGGTGAGAAGGTCTCATCGTAGTCAATCCCTTGAACTTGCCGAAAACCTTTTGCGACAAGTCGAGCTTTGTAGACAGTAATATTACCGTCAGCGTCAGTCTTCTTCTTGAAGATCCATTTATTCTCAATTGCTTGCCGATCATTGGGCAAGTCAACCAAAGTCCATACTTTGTTCTCATACATGGATCCCATCTCAGATTTCATGGCTTCAAGCCATTTTGCGGAATCTGGGCTCACCATCGCTTCTTCATAGTTCGTAGGTTCATCATGATCTAGTAGCATGACTTCCAGAACAGGATTACCGTACCACTCTGGCGCGGATCTTACTTTGGTTGATCTACGAGGTTTAGTAGTATCTTGTTCTGAAGTTTCATGATCATTATCATTAGCTTCCTCACTAATTGGTGTAGGTGTCACAGAAACTGGTTTCTGTGATGTACTACTTTCCAAATAAAGGAGCAGGTACAGTTACCTCGTCAAGTTCTACTTTACTCCCACTCACTTCTTTCGAGAGAAACTCCTTCTCTAGAAAGTTTCCGAATTTAGCAACAAAAGTCTTGCCTTCGGATCTGTGATAGAAGGTGTATCCAATAGTTTCCTTTGGATATCCTATGAAGATACATTTCTCCGATTTGGGTTCGAGCTTATCAGGTTGAAGTTTTTCACATAAGCATCACAGCCCCAAACTTTCATAAACGACAACTTTGGATTCTTGCCAAACCACAGTTCATATGGCGTCATCTCAACGGATTTTGATGGTGCCCTATTTAATGTGAATGCGGCCGTCTCTGGAGCATATCCCCAAAACGGTAGCGGTAAATCAGTAAGAGACATCATAGATCGCACCATATCTAGTAAAGTACGATTACGACGTTCGGAAAACCATTACGCTGTGGTGTTCCGGGTGGCATGAGTTGCGAAACTATTCCACATTGTTTTAAATGTATACCAAACTCGTAACTCAAATATTCTCCTCCACGATCAGATCGTAGGAATTTTATTTTCTTGTTACGATGATTTTCAACTTCACTCTGAAATTCTTTGAACTTTTCAAATGTTTCAGACTTATGTTTCATTAAGTAGATATACCCATATCTGCTTAAGTCATCTGTGAAGGTGAGAAAATAACGATATCCGCCACGAGCCTCAACATTCAAAGGACCACATACATCTGTATGTATGATTTCCAATAAATCTGTTGCTCTCTCCATAGTACCAGAGAACGGTGTTTTTGTCATCTTACCCATAAGGCACGGTTTGCAAGTACCAAGTGATTCATAATCAAATGGTTCCAAAAGCCCATCAGTATGGAGTTTCTTCATGCGCTTTATACCGATATGACCCAAACGGCAGTGCCACAAATAAGTTGCACTATCATTATCAACTCTGCATCTTTTGGTTTCAACACTATGAATATGTGTGTCACTACTATTGAGATTTAATAAGAATAGACCACTCTTTAAGGGTGCATGACCATAAAAGATATTACTCATGTAAATAGAACAACCATTATTCTCTGATTCAAATGAATAACCGTCTCGCATCAAACAAGATACAGATATAATGTTCATGCTTAACGCTGGCACCAAATAAATATTATTTAGTCTAATACTAATCCCGAAGGTAGATGTAGAGGTAGCATGCCGACTGCGATCACATCGACTTTGGAACCATTTCCCACGCGCATCGTCACCTCGTCCTTAGCCAATCTTCGCTTAATCCGTAGTCCCTGTTTCGAGTTGCAAATATTAGCAACAGAACCAGTATCAAATACCCAGGTGCTACTGCGAGCATTAGTAAGGTACACATCAATAACATGTATATCACATATACCTTTGTTCACCTTGCCATCCTTCTTATCCGCCAAATACTTGGGGCAGTTCCGCTTCCAGTGACCAGTCTGCTTGCAGTAGAAGCACTTAGTTTCAGGCTTAGGTCCAGGTTTGGGTTTCTTCTCTTGAGTAGCAACTTGCTTGCTGTTCTTTTTGAAGTTCCCCTTCTTCTTCCCTTTGCCCTTTTTCTTGAAACTAGTGGTCTTGTTGACCATCAACACTTGATGCTCCTTCTTGATTTCTACCTCCGCAGCTTTCAGCATTGCGAAGAGCTCGGGAATAGTCTTATCCATCCCTTGCATATTATAGTTCATCACGAAGCTCTTGTAGCTTGGTTGCAGTGATTGGAGAATTATGTCAATGACACAATCATCTGGAAGATTAACTCCCAATTGGATCAAGTGATTATTATACCCAAACATTTTGAGTATATGCTCACTGACAGAACTGTTCTCCTCCATCTTGCAGCTATAGAACTTATTGGAGACTTCATATCTCTCAATCCGGGCATTTGCTTGAAATAATAACTTCAACTCCTGGAACATCTCATATGCTCCATGACGTTCGAAACGTCGTTGAAGTCCCGATTCTAAGCCGTAAAGCATGGCACACTGAACTATCTAGTAGTCATCAGCTTTGCTCTGCCAGACGTTCATAACATCTGGTGTTGCTCCAGCAGCAGGCCTGACACCCAGCGGTGCTTCCAGGACGTAATTCTTCTGTGCAGCAATGAGGATAATCCTCAAGTTACGGACCCAGTCCATGTAATTGCTACCATCATCTTTCAACTTTGCTTTCTCAAGGAACGCATTAAAATTCAACGAAACAACAATACGGGCCATCTATCTACAATCAAACATAAACAAGCAAGATACTATCAGGTACTAAGTTTCATGGTAAATTTAGGTTCAATTAATCATATTACTTAAAGAACTCCCACTTAGATAGACATCCCTCTAATCCTCTAAGTGATTACGTGATCCAAATCAACTAAACCATGTCCGATCATCACGTGAGATGGAGTAGTTTCATTGGTGAACATCACTATGTTGATCATATCTACTATATGATTCACGCTCGACCTTTCGGTCTCCGTGTTCCGAGGCCATATCTGTATATGCTTGGCTCGTCAAGTATAACCTGAGTACTCCGCGTGTGCAACTGTTTTGCACCCGTTGTATTTGAACGTAGAGCCTATCACACCCGATCATCACGTGGTGTCTCAGCACGAAGAACTTTCGCAACGGTGCATACTCAGGGAGAACACTTCTTGATAATTAGGGAGAGATCATCTTATAATGCTACCGTCAATCAAAGCAAGATAAGATGCATAAAAGATAAACATCACATGCAATTAATATAAGTGATATGATATGGCCATCATCATCTTGTGCTTGTGATCTCCATCTTCGAAGCACCGTCATGATCACCATCGTCACCGGCGCGACACCTTGATCTCCATCGTAGCATCGTTGTCATCTCGCCAATCTTATGCTTCCACGACTATCGCTACCGCTTAGTGATAAAGTAAAGCATTACAGCGCAATTGCATTGCATACAATAAAGCGACAACCATATGGCTCCTGCCAGTTGTCGATAACTCGGTTACAAAACATGATCATCTCATACAATAAAATTTAGCATCATGTCTTGACCATATCACATCACAACATGCCCTGCAAAAACAAGTTAGATGTCCTCTACTTTGTTGTTGCAAGTTTTACGTGGCTGCTACGGGCTTAAGCAAGAACCAATCTTACCTATGCATCAAAACCACAATGATAGTTTGTCAAGTTGGTGCTGTTTTAACCTTCGCAAGGACCGGGCGTAGCCACACTCGGTTCAACTAAAGTTGTAGAAACTGTCACCCGGTAGCCACCTTTGTGCAAAGCACGTCGGGAGAACCGGTCTCGCGTAAGCGTACGCGTAATGTCGGTCCGGGCCGCTTCGTCCAACAATACCGCCGAACCAAAGTATGACATGCTGGTAAGCAGTATGACTTATATCACCCACAACTCACTTGTGTTCTACTCGTGCATATAACATCAACACATAAAACCTGGCTCAGATGCCACTGTTGGGGAACGTAGTAATTTCAAAAAAGTTCCTACGCACACGCAGGATCATGGTGATGCATAGAAACAAGAGGGGAGAGTGTGATCTACGTACCCTTGTAGACCGACAGCGGAAGCATTAGCACAACGCGGTTGATGTAGTCGTACGTCTTCACGGCCCGACCGATCAAGCACCGAAACTACGGCACCTCCGAGTTCTAGCACACGTTCAGCTCGATGACGATCCCCGGACTCCGATCCAGCAAAGTGTCGGGGAAGAGTTCCGTCAGCACGACGGCGTGGTGACGATCTTGATGTACTACCGTCGCAGGCCTTCGCCTAAGCACTGCTACAATATTATCGAGGATTATGGTGGAAGGGGGCACCGCACACGACTAAGAATATGATCACGTGGATCAACTCGTGTGTCTAGGGGTTCCCCCTGCCCCCGTATATAAAGGAGCAGGGGGAGGTGCGGCCGGCCAGGAGGAGGGCGCGCCAGGAGGAGTCCTACTCCCACCGGGAGTAGGATTCCCCCCTTTCCTAGTTGGAATAGGATTCGGGAGGGGGAAAGAGGAGAGAGAGAAGGAAGGGGGGCGCCGCCCCCTTCTCCTTGTCCTATTCGGACTAGGGGGAAGGGGCGCGCGGCCCAGCCCTGGCCACCTCTCCTCTCTTCCACTAAATCCCACTAAGGCCCATATATCTCCCGAGGGGTTCCGGTAACCTCCCGGTACTCCGGTAAAATCCCGATTTCACCCGGAACACTTCCGATATCCAAATATAAGCTTCCAATATACCAATCTTTATGTCTCGACCATTTCGAGACTCCTCTTCATGTCCGTGATCACATCCGAGACTCCGAACAAACTTCGGTACATCAAAATGCATAAACTCATAATATAATTGTCATCAAAACCTTAAGCGTGCGGACCGTACGGGTTCGAGAACAATGTAGACATGACCGAGACACATCTCCGGTCAATAACCAATAGCGGAACCTGGATGCTCATATTGGCTCCCACATATTCTACGAAGATCTTTATCGGTCAGACCGCATAACAACATACGTTGTTCCCTTTGTCATCGGTATGTTACTTGCCCGAGATTCGATCGTTGGTATCTCAATACCTAGTTCAATCTCGTTACCGGCAAGTCTCTTTACTCGTTTCATAATACATCATCTTGCAACTAACTCATTAGTTGTAATGCTTGCAAGGCTTATGTGATGTGCATTACCGAGAGGGCCCAGAGATACCTCTCCGACAATCGGAGTGACAAATCCTAATCTCGAAATACGCCAACCCAACATGTACCTTTGGAGACACCTGTAGAGCTCCTTTATAATCACCCAGTTACGTTGTGACGTTTGGTAGCACACAAAGTGTTCCTCCGGCAAACGGAGTTGCATAATCTCATAGTCATAGGAACATGTATAAGTTATGAAGAAAGCTAATGGAATGGGTCATGTCAATCACATCATTCTCCTAATGATGTGATCCCATTAATCAAATGACAACACACATGTCTATGGTTAGGAAACATAACCATCTTTGATTAACGAGCTAGTCAAGTAGAGGCATACTAGTGACGTTTGGTTTGTCTATGTATTCACACAAGTATTATGTTTACGGATAATACAATTCTAGCATGAATAATAAACATTTATCATGATATAAGGAAATAAAATAGTAACATTATTATTGCCTCTAGGGCATATTTCCTTCACCTAAGGGGTGCTCCGAGGAGAGCACAACCCACCGGGGCGCGCCAGGAGGCCCATGCGTGCCCTGGTGCGTTGTGCCCACCTCGGGTGCCCCCTGGGTCGCCTCTTTGCTCTACAAATACCCCAATATTCCCCAAACCCTAGGGGAGTCGACGAAATATTTATCTAGCCGTCACAGAGTCCAAAACCACCAGTTCCAATCTAGACACCATGTCGGATGGGATTGACCACCTCCATTGGTGCCTCTCCGATGATGCGTGAGTAGTTCTTTGTAGACCTTCGGGTCCGTAGTTAATAGCTAGATAGCTTCCTCTCTCTCGCTGAATTATCAATACAATGGTATCTTGGAGAACCATATGATCTCTTATAGCCTTGTATTTGAGTTATATATTTTTATATCCATGAAAGTATTTGAGTTTCTTTGATCTCTTATAGCCTTGTATTTCTTCTCCGGTATTTGGATTTTGTTTGGCCAACTTGATCTATTTATCTTGAAGTGGGAACCGACACGTATGTATCGTTGCTACTAAGGATAAAACGATGGGGTCTATATCTACATAGATAGATCTTGTCTACATCATTTCATCATTTCTTATTGCATTACTCCGTTTCTCCATGAACTTAATACACTAGATGCGTGTTGGATATCGGTCGATGTGTGGAGTAATAGTAGTAGATGCAAGCAGGAGTCGGTCTCCTAATCTTGGATGTGATGCCTATATAATGATCATATCGTCATGATTATTTGAAGTTCTATCAATTGCCCAACAGAAATTTGTTCACCCACCGTTTGCTATTTTTCTCGAGAGAAGCCACTAGTGAAACCTACGGCCCCCGGGTCTCTTTCTCATATTATTTGCCTTCACGATCTATTTTACTTGCCATTTATTTTCAGGTCTAATAAACCAAAAATAAAAAAATACTTTGCTACACTTTATTTTATTTGCGATCTATTTATTCAATCTATTACAACTTTCTCCCGTCCACGCACCAATTTCTGGCGCCGTTACCCGAAAGGGATTGACAACCCCTTTAACACATCGGGTTGCGAGTGGTTGTTATTTGTGTGCAGGGACTGTTGACATTGTGTTTCTTGGTTCTCCTACTGGTTCGATAACCTTTCATCACTTAGGGAAATACCTACCGTCGTTGTGCTGCATCATCCCTTCCTCTTTGGGGAAATACCAACGTAGTCCTAGCTGACATCAAAAGGAATTTCTGGCGTTGTTGCCGGGGAGGATCTTCAACATCTACCAGGTTCCTAATCACAAATCTCATCTCCTCGCAATTTACATTATTTTCCATTTGCCTCTCGTTTTCCTCTCCCCCACTTCACAAAATTTTGCCGTTTTATTCGCCCTCTTTTTCTCGTTCGCCATTTTCTCGTCAGATCTATCTTTTTGCTTGCAATCTTCTTTGCTTATGTTGCCATGTGCCTTCTATTTGCTTGCATCTTTGCTTGCTAAAAATCTATTGCTATGGATCCTCATCCACTTGCTAATCTTTTTAAGAGATTAAATTATGATGAACCAATTGCTAGTGAGTTGAGTGCACTCGATTATTTTTATGAAGTTTTGCTTGAGATTCGTGAATCTGAAAATTGCGATGAAGAAATTTATGAAGTGATTCATGATAGCTCCTTGAATGAAAAGCATGATTGCAATGATTTTACTATAATTTCTATTAATGTCAATTGTGCTAATAATATGCAAAACCCCAAGCTTGGGGATGCTAATTTTGCTATGACCACCATTTGTTGCAACGATCATGATTGGGGTGATTCTTCTTATGATCTTGAAAATTTATTTAAGCCTCATGATGATTATGTTATTTGAAATAATTTTGAAAGTGAGTTTGGAAGAGTGTCAACTTTAGGTAAAAATAATCCCACATATTTGGAGAGTGTTCAATCTTATGAAATTTTTGATGAAAGTGGGTTTGGAGAGGTCATGACTTTAGTTGATCCCACTATCTTGGAAGATCATAAAACTTTTATGCATGTGGATCGTGAATAGGAATTTTTATATGATATCTATGTTATTGAAGTTGATTATGATCCCACATATAATTATTATGAGAGAGGAAAATATGGTTGTAGAAATTTTCATGTTATTAAATTTCCTCTCGTTATGTTGAGATTGTCAATGTTTTATTCCTCTCCTTTGCATATGCTAGATATTTCTTGTCTTGACAATTTGTTTGCTTATAAAATTCATATGCATAGTAAGTATGTTAGACTTAAATGTGTTTGTAACATGTTTCATGATGCTCTCTTTGTGTTTTAATTATTTTCTTTCGTGTGAGCGTCGTTGAAATCTTATGCCTAGCTAGGGGCGTGAAACAATAGTGCTCGTTGGGAGGCAACCCAACGAATAAAATTTATTTTTGCTTTTTTGCTTCCAGTTTTTGAGTGTTAGCAAAATTATGCTACTGTTATGATTGTGTTTTTTATGTTTTAATTAGTTTTTCTGCCAAGTAAAGCCTTTAGGATCTTCTTGGGTGATAGTTGTTTGATCTTGCTGAAAAACCTAAAACATTTGCGCTCACGAAAATAATTCTCATTTTCAACCAGAGAGCGACAAAATACCCATTCCTTTTGAAGTAGAACAATATACAAATTTCTCAGGTTATCCTAAGTTTTCAGAATTTTTGGATTTACAGAAGTATTCGAAACACCCAGATTGCTACAGACTGTTCTGTTTTTGACAGATTCTATTTTCTTTGCGTTGTGTGCTTATTTTGATGGCTCTATGGTTTTATTTGATGAGTTTTTGCCATAGAAAAGTTGGAATACAGTAGATATAATGCAAAAACAAAATATGAATTGGTTTGATGTAGCACTTATAGTAGTGATTTATTTTCTTATACTAACGGATCTCACGAAGGTTTTGTTGAGTTTTGTGTGATTGAAGTTTTCAAGTTTTGGCTTATCTTACGATGGATGAAGGAATAAGGAGTAAGAAGAGCCTAAGCTTGGGGATGCACCGGCATCCCCCGCTATTATCCAAAAGAGAGCAAGAAACTAAGCTTGGGAATGCCCCTGAGTGGCATCCCCTCTTTCTTCTAACGACCATCAGTATTTTACTCGAAGCTATATTTTTATTCGTCACATACTATGTATTTTGCTTGGAGCGTCTTGTATGATATGAGTCTTTGCTTGTTTTATTTTGTGTTTTAAGTCTTGATTCCTTGCTGGACACACCTATTTGAGGAGCCAAAATTATGTCATGACTTGTTAGAATTGCTCTCTATGCTTCACTTAAAAAAATTATGAGCTATGGACTTCCTCTAGTGCTTCACTTATATCTTTTTGAGCACGGTGTGATTTAGTATTTCTGAAGAAATGCTCTCTTGCTTCACTTAGATTTATTAGAGAGTTAGTAAAATTTTCAAGAAATTCTCTCTTGCTTCACTTAAATTATTTTGAGAGAAAGAAAAAAGTATGATCATGATCTTCACTTATATTTTGTTTGAGCTTGTCAAAAGCAACATATGAAAATTAGTTCCGAAGTGATAGATATCCAAGAAGGATATAATAAAAACTTTCATGAAGATCATTGGACAAAATAAACTTGATTCTTAATAATAGTTTTGAGATATGATGATGTGATATGTGAGTTATGTTGATGAGTAATTATGCTTTAGTAAGAATATTGGTGTTAAGGTTTGTGATTCCCTATGCAAGCACGAAAGTCAATAATTATGCAATGAAATTATATCCTACTTGTGGTGCATTATTCGGTGTTAATTATGCTTAATGCTCGCTTATGAGATTATTCGTTTCTTGGTTGGTCGCTTCTCAATCTTTTGCTAGCCTTCATTTTGCACTAAGTATGATCTCTACTTGTGCATCCAAAAACCTTTAAACCAGTTTTGCCACATGAGTCCACTATATCTACCTATATGCGGTATTCTTTTGCCGTTCTAAGAAAATTTATATGTGCCATCTCTAATTTTCAAAATAAACTTCTCTTTTATCTGTTCGTTCCGCTCACGAAGCAGTGAGGGGTGGCTAATATTTTCCATGCTAGATGTGTTATTCTCATAATGAGTGTTATTCACTTTTCATTGCACGAGAGTAAGGCAAAGGTATTAGGGATGCCCAGTCCTGAAATGAAAAATGAATTTACTTTATGTTGTCAAATAATAAATTCCTTGGAAAGTGTTGGTATAGAGGGAAACTGTGGATACAACTAGCCATGGAAAGTGGAAGTTTGGTTGAAAATGGAACAAACTTTATTTTCTGTTTGGGAACCTCCTATGATATATCTAGCATGGAAAGTGTTGGGAACTCTAAGTCGTTTTCGTTGGTGGAAAGGATACACCTCCTGCTACCCCTTGAGCTTGCATTGGATTTCCCCGAAGAGGAAGGGATGATGCAGCAGAGTAGCGTAAGTATTTCCCTCAGTTTTTGAGAACCAAGGTATCAATCCAGTAGGAGGCCACGCTCAAGTCTCTCGTACCTGCACAAAACGATAGCTACTCGCAACCAACGTGACTAGGGGTTGTCAATCCCTTCACGGTCACTTACGAGAGTGAGATCTGATAGATATAATATTTTTGGTATTTTTGGTATAGAGATGCAAAGTGAAAAGTAAAAGGCAAAGTAAAAAAGCAAAGCAAGATTAAAGTGATGGAGATTAATATGATGAGAATAGATCCGGGGGCCATAGGTTTCACTAGTGGCTTCTCTCAAGAGCATAAGTATTCTACGGTGGGTGAACAAATTACTGTTGAGCAATTGACAGAATTGAGCATAGTTATGAGAGTATCTAGGCATGATCATGTATATAGGCATCACGTCTGTGACAAGTAGACCAAAACGATTCTGCATCTACTACTATTACTCCACTCATCGATCGCTATCCAGCATGCATCTAGAGTATTAAGTTAAAAACAGAGTAACGCTTTAAGCAAGATGACATGATGTAGAGAGATAAATTCATGCAATATGAAATAAACCCCATCTTGTTATCCTCGATAGCAACGATGCAATACGTGCCTTGCTGCCCCTTCTGTCACTGGGAAAGGACACCGCAAGATTGAACCCAAAGCTAAGCACTTCTCCCATGGCAAGAACTACCAATCTAGTTGGCCAAACCGAACGGATAATTCGAAGAGACTTGCAAAAATAACCAATCATACATAAAAGAATTCAGAGAAGATTCAAATATTATTCATAGATAGACTTGATCATAAACCCACAATTCATCGATCTCAACAAACACACCGCAAAAAAAGAAGATTACATCGAATAGATCTCCACAAGAGAGGGGGAGAACTTTGTACTGAGATCCAAAAAGAGAGAAGAAGCCATCTAGCTACTAACTATGGACCCGAAGGTCTGAGGTAAACTACTCACACTTCATCGGAGAGGCTATGATGATGTAGAAGCCCTCCGTGATGACGACCCTCTCTGGCGGAGCTCCGGAACAGGCCCCAAGATGGGATCTCGTGGATACAAAAAGTTGCGGCGGTGGAATTAGGTTTTTGGCTCCTGTTTTGATCGTTTGGGGGTACGTAGGTATATATAGGAGGAAGGAGTATGTCGGTGGAGCACCGAGGGGCCCACGAGGCAGGGGGCGCGCCCAAGGGGGGCGCCCCCACCCTCGTGACCGCCTCTTTGACTCCTTGGAGTAGGGTCCAAGTCTCCTGGATCAGATTCGGTGAGAAAATCACGTTCCCGAAGGTTTTATTCCATTTGGACTCCGTTTGATATTCTGTTTCTCCGAAATACTGAAATAGGCAAAAAACAGCAATTCTGGGCTCGGCCTCCGGTTAATAGGTTAGTCCAAAAAATAGTATAAAAGTGGAAACTAAAGCCCAATATAGTCCAAAACAGTAGATAATATAGCATGGAGCAATCAAAAATTATAGATACGTTGGAGACGTATCAGGCATCCCCAAGCTTAATTCCTGCTCGTCCTCGAGTAGGTAAATGATAAAATGAAATTTTTTGATGCGGAGTGCTACTTGGCATAGTTTCAATGCAAATCTTCTTAATTGTGATATGAATATTCAGATCCGAAAGATTCAAGACAAAAGTTTATGTTGACATAAAAATAATAATACTTCAAGCATACTAACAAAGAAATTATGTCTTCTCAAAATATCATGGCCAAAGAAAGTTATCCCTACAAAATCATATAGTCTGGCTATGCTCTATCTTCACCACACAAAGTATTTAACTCATGCACAACCCCGATGACAAGCCAAGCAATTGTTTCATACTCTAACTTTTTCAATCTTCACGCAATACATGAGCATGAGCCATGGATATATCACTATAGGTGGAATAGAATGGTGGTTGTGGAGAAGACAAAAAGGAGAAGATAGTCTCACATCAACTAGGCGTATCAACGGGCTATGGAGATGCCCATCAATAGATATCAATGTGAGTGAGTAGGGATTGACATGCAACAGATGCACTAGAGCTATAAGTATATGAAATCTCAAAAAGAAACTAAGTGGGTGTGCATCCAACTTGCATGCTCATGAAGACCTAGGGCAATTTGAGGAAGCCCATCATTGGAATATACAGCCAAGTTCTATAATGAAACATTCCAACTAGTATATGAAAGTGATAACATGAGAGACTCTCTACTATGAAGATCATGGTGCTACTTTGAAGCACAAGTGTGGTAAAAGGATAGTAACATTGTCCCTTCTCTCTTTTTCTCTCATTTTTTATTTGGGCCTTTTCTCTTTTTTATGGCCTCTTTTCTTTCTCTTTTTATTTGGGCTTCTTTTGCCTCTTTTATTTATTTTTCGTCCGGAGTCTCATCCCGGCTTATGGGGGAATCATAGTCTCCATCATTCTTTCCTCACTTGGGACAATGCTCTAAAAATGATGATCACCACAATTTTATTTTTCTTACAACTCAACGATTACAACTCGATACTTAGAACAAAATATGACTCTATATGAATGCCTCCGGCGGTGTACCGGGATATGCAATATGACAATGATGAATGTGTCAGGATAAACGAAACGGTGGAAAGTTGCATGGAAATATATCTCGGAATGGCTATGGAAATGCCATAATAGGTAGGTATGGTGGTTGTTTTGAGGAAGGTATATGGTGGGTGTATGATACCGATGAAAGGTGCGCGATATTAGAGAGGCTAGCAAAGGTGGAAGAGTGAGAGTGCGTATAATCCATGGACTCAACATTAGTCATAAAGAACTCATATACTTATTGCAAAAATCTAGAAGTTATCAAAGCAAAGTATTACGCGCATGCTCCTCGGGGGATAGATTGGTAGGAAAAGACCATCGCTCGTCCCCGACCGCCACTCATAAGGAAGACAATCAATAAATAAATCATGCTCCGACTTCATCACATAACGGTTCACCATACGTGCATGCTACGGGAATCACAAACTTTAACACAAGTATTCTTTAAATTCACAACTACTCAACTAGCATGACTCTAATATTATCACCTCCATATCTCAAAACAATTATCATGCTTCAATCTTTTCTTAGTATTCAACTCACTCAAAAGAAAGTTTCACAAATCTTGAATACCAAGCATATTATTATTAAGCAAATTACCATGCTATTAAGAGACTCTCAACATAATTTAAGTGAAGCATGAGAGATCAATAGTTTGTTTAAAACGAATCCACCACCGTGCTCTAAAATATCTAAGTGAAGCACATAGAGCGAAACTACATAGCTCAAAAGATATAAGTGAAGCACATAGAGCAAAACTACATAGCTCAAAAGATATAAGTGAAGCACATAGAGTATTCTATCAAATTTTAATTCATGTATGGCTCTCTCAAAAGGTGTGTACAGCAAGGATGATTGTGGCATACTAAAACACAAAGACACAAATAATATAAGACGCTCCAAGCAAAACACATATCATGTTGATGAATAAAAATATAGCTCCAAGTAAATTACCGATGGAAGTGGACGAAAGAGGGGATGCCTTCCAGGGCATCCCCAAGCTTTGACTTTTTTGTGTCCTTGGATTATCTTGGGGGTGCCAT
Source organism: Triticum aestivum (assembly GCF_018294505.1). Classification (NCBI taxonomy): domain Eukaryota; kingdom Viridiplantae; phylum Streptophyta; class Magnoliopsida; order Poales; family Poaceae; genus Triticum; species Triticum aestivum. The sequence continues at coordinate 108,870,650 of NC_057797.1, forward strand.
GGGAATCCCCAAGCTTAGGCTCTTGCCACTCCTTGTTCCATAATCCATCAAAAGAATTCACCCAAAACTTGAAAACTTCACAACACAAAACTTAAAGTAGAAAACTCGTGAGCTCCGTTAGCGAAAGAAAACAAAAAACCACTTCAAGGTACTGTAATGAACTCATTATTTATTTATATTGGTGTTAAACCTACTGTATGCCAACTTCTCTATGGATTATAAACTATTTTACTAGCCATAGATTCATCAAAATAGGCAAACAACACACGAAAAGCAGAATCTGTCAAAAACAGAACAGTCTGTAGTAATCTGTAGCTAGCGCAAGATATGGAACCCCAAAAATTCTAAAATAAATTTATGGACGTGGGTAATTTATCTATTAATAATATGCAAAAATAATTAACTAAATGGAACTCTTAAAATAAAAATAACAGCAGTTCTCGTGAGCGCTAAAGTTTCTGTTTTTTACAGCAAGTTCAACAAGACTTTCCCCAAGTCTTCCCAACGATTCTACTTGGCACAAATACTAATTAAACACAAAAAACACAACCGAAACAGAGGATAAATAAATTATTTATTACTAAACAGGAGCAAAAAGCAAGGAATAAAAATAAAACTGGGTTGCCTCCCAACAAGCGCTATCGTTTAACACTCCTAGCTAGGCATAAAAGCGAGGATAGATCTAGGTATTGCCATCTTTGGTAGGCAATCCATAAGTGGATCTCATGATAGTTTCATATGGCAATTTTATTTTCTTTCTAGGAAAGTGTTCCATGCCCTTTTTTAATGGGAATTTAAATCTAATATTCCCTTCCTTCATATCAATAATCGCACAAACCTTTCTAAGGAAAGGTCTACCAAGAATAATAGGGCAAGAAGGATTGCAATCTATATCAAGAACAATGAAATCTACGGGCACATAATTCCTATTTGCAACAATAAGAACATCATTAATCCTTCCCATAGGTTTCTTAATAGTATAATCCGCAAGATGCAAGTTTAGAGAGCAATCATCAAAATTACGGAAATCTAGCAAATCACACAAAGTCTTGGGAATAGTAGAGACACTAGCACCCAAATCACACAAAGTATAAAACTCATGATCTTTAATTTTAATTTTAATAGTTGGTTCCTACTCATCATAGAGTTTTCTAGGGATAGAAACTTTCAACTCAAGTTTTTCTTCATAAGATTGCATCAAGCCATCAACAATATGTTCGGTGAAGGCTTTCTTTTGACTATAAGAATGTGGAGAATTTAGCACGGATTGCAACAAGGAAATACAATCAATTAAAGAGCAACTTTCATAATTAAATTCCTTGAAATCCAATATAGTGGGTGTAGCAACATCTAGATTTTTATTTCTTTCAATCCCACTTTCATCAATTTCATCATAAAGATCTAAATACTCCGAATTTTTAGAACGCCTTCTAGGTAAAGGAAGATCATATTCAGTTTCTTCAAGATTCATATTGCAAAACAAAGATTTAATAGGAGACACATCAATAACTTTTAGATCTTCATCTTGATTTTCATAGGAATTGGAAGAACACGCTTTAATAAAGGCATCTTTGGAAGCACGCATCCTAGCGGTTCTTTCCTTGCACTCATCAATGGAAATTCTCATGGCTTTGAGAGACTCATTGATATCATGCTTAGGAGGAATAGATCTAAGCTTTAAATAATCAAACTCAAGAGAAATTCTATCAACGTTCCTAGCCAAATCATCAACTTTAAGCAATTTCTCTTCAAGCAAAGCATTAAAATTCTTTTGTGAATTCATAAACTCTTTAACACTATTCTCAAATTAAGAGGGCATCTTATTATAATTTCCATAAGAGTTGTTGTAGGAATTCCCATAATTATTAGAAGGATTACTAGGATATGGCCTAGGATTAAAATTCCCTCTATAAGCGTTGTTACCAAAATTATTCCTACCAACAAAATTCACATAAATAGATTCATTGTTATTCTCAATCAAAGTAGACAAAGGCATATCATTAGGATCAGAAGAAACGCTCTTAGTAGCAAATAATTTCATAAGTTCATCCATCTTTCCACTCAAAACATTAATTTCTTCTATCGCATGCACTTTTTTATTAGAAGATCTTTTAGTATGCCATTGAGAATAATTAACCATAATATTATCTAGAAGTTTAGTAGCATCTCCTAAAGTGATTTCCATAAAGGTGCCTCCCGCGGCCGAATCTAAAGGATTTCTAGAAGCAAAATCCAATCCAGCATAAAAAATTTGTATAATCATCCACAATTAAAACCATGAGTAGGGCAATTACGTATCATTAATTTCATTCTCTCCCAAGCTTGTGCAACATGTTCATGATCAAGTTGCTTAAAGTTCATAATATCGTTTCTAAGAGAGATGATCTTAGCGGGAGGGAAATACTTAAGAGATAAAAGTATCTTTGCACTTGTTCCAAGAATCAATACTATTTTTAGGTAAAGACGAAAACCAAGCTTTAGCACGATCTCTAAGCGAAAAAGGAAATAGCTTCAATTTAACGACATCATTATCGACATCTTTTTTCTTTTGCATATCACATAAATCAACGAAGCTATTCAGATGAGTAGCGGCATCTTCACTAGGAAGGCCGGCGAATTGATCTTTCATAACAAGATTCAACAAAGCAGTATTGATTTCACAAGATTCAGTATTAGCAAGAGGAGCAATCGGAGTGCTAAGGAAATCATTATTATTGGTATTGGTGAAGTTACACAATTTGGTAGTATCTTGAGCCATCACGACAAACAAGTAATCCAACAAACAAGCAAACAAAAAGGCAAGCGGAAAAGAGAGGGAAGGAGAAGGAGGATAGAGAGAGAGAGGGCGAATAAAACGGCAAGGGTGAAGTCGGGGAGAGGAAAACGAGAGGCAAATGGCAAATAATGTAATGCGGGAGATAGGGATTGTGATGGGTACTTGGTATGTTGACTTCTGCGTAGACTCCCTGGCAACGACGCCAGAAATCCTTCTTTCTACCTCTTGAGCTTGAGTTGGATTTCCCCGAAGAGGAAGGGATGATGCAGCAGAGTAGCGTAAGTATTTCCCTTAGTTTTTGAGAACCAAGGTATCAATCCAGTAGGAGGCCACGCTCAAGTCCCTCGTACCTGCACAAAACTATAGCTACTCGCAACCAACGCGATTAGGGGTTGTCAATCCCTTCACGGTCACTTACGAGAGTGAGATCTGATAGATATAATATTTTTGGTATTTTTTGTATAGAGATGCAAAGTGAAAAGTAAAAGGCAAAGTAAAAAAGCAAAGCAAGATTAAAGTGATGGATATTAATATGATGATTATAGACCCAGGGGCCATAGGTTTCACTAGTGGCTTCTCGCAAGAGCATAAGTATTCTACGGTCCTTGTTGAAGGTTAAAACAACAAAATTGATAAATCACCGTCGTGGTTTTGACGCGTAGGTAAGAACGGTTCTTGCTAGAAGCTCGTAACAACCACGTAAAACTCAACAGCAAAGTAGAGGACGTCTAACTTGTTTTTGCAGGGCATGTTGTGATGTGATATGGTCAAGACATGATGTGATATACATTATTGTATGATATGATCATGTTTTGTAAAAGTTATCGGCAACTGGCAGGAGCCTTATGGTTGTCGCTTTCTTGTATGAAATGCAAACGCCATGTAATTGCTTTACTTTATCACTATGCATTAGTGATAGTTGTAGAAGCATAATTGGTGAGACGACCACGGTGCTACGATGGAGATCAAGGTGTCAAGCCGGTGACGATGGAGATCATGACGATGCTTTGGAGATGGAGATCAAAGGCACAAGATGATGATGGCCATATCATGTCACATATTTTGATTGCATGTGATGTTTTATCTTTTATGCATTTTATTTTGCTTAGTACGGAGGTAGCATTATAAGATGATCCCTTACTAAAATTTCAAGGTATAAGTCTTCTCCCAGAGTATGCATCGTTGTGACAGTTCGTCATGCTCACCACGTGATGATCGGGTGTGATAGGCTCTACGTTGTGACGCCGCTGATTTGACCGTACACTAATCGTACACGCAAATGTGTACGATCAAGATCAAGGACTCACGGGAAGATATCACAACACAACTCTAGACACAAATGAAAATAATGCAAGCTTTATATTACAAGCCAGGGGCCTCATGTGGCGACCCGACCCAAATGGATCAAGTGCTCTGTGCTCAGGTGTCATCCCTGGATCAGTAATGCTGACACCACACAGTACATCGAAGGATTTATAGCAGAGTGGCAATCACACACTTATTACATCGTTGTCTCAAAGAGAACTTATTACAATAAATATGGCTTAAGGCCATCTAGTGTCGATAACAGCGGAAGACTTGGAAGATAAATGGGTCCATCAACTCCAACGGCATCACTGAGTATAGAACCACGACCTAAAAGCACCTTACTCGTCGTCTGAAAAGTCTGCAACATGAAAGTTGCAGCCCGAAAACGGGTCAGCACATGGAATATGCTGGCAAAGTAACACATAGAGAGTAATGGAATGAAACAGCTATACTACATGCATATATGGCTGGTGGAAAGCTCTATGGTTACAGTTTTGCGTAAAGCCAATTTTTCCCTACTGCAAAGGAATAAATTTATTTAACTATCATGGTAGTTGTTAAACATCGAGAATGGTTGATAGCATTCCGATCCCAATTAAGTAATTAAAACCCAATAATATTAATTAGAAGTAACATGATGAGATTCACATGATATTCAAGTACTAGATACTCAAGTTGTCCATAACCGGGGACACGGCTAATCATGATTAGTTTGTACACTCTGCAGAGGTTTGCGCACTTTTCCCCACATGACTCGATCGCCTCCGTTTGTTTTCTCGCACTACATGGTGTTTGAGAAACGGATGACCGAGACATAGTCTTTCAGAAGCGCTAGCACCTTACATGTGGGGTAGACCGTACCACCTACAACCCCTACATCTGCTAGTCCACCCCGTAAGAGTTCGCACAACTTAGTCAACTATGCCAGAGCCCATAGTAGCATGTGGCTGCACACGGAAGTTTCTAGCATGAATTATCTTATGATCCCTTTGAGCCTGGGTGGCGGTCCAAAATAAAACAGGCAAGTCCTGATAGACATCAGGTGCCTCAATCCACCCAGATGTGTGTTTAAGTGGCCACCTTAGATAAACCATTAAAATTAATAAACTCACATCTGTCATGGATATCACTCACCCAATCCATGTCTACTAGCATAGCATGGCATAATAAGCAAACGTAGAAGTAACTCCCAAAGGTTTCATAATAATACAGGTGATAGGTACTACCTCATCTACTTCCCATCCCACAGTTTAATTAGATCCTAATCATGCAATGTGAGAGGATTGATCTAATGCAATAAAACATGGGTTGTAGAAAAGGTATGATCAAAGTGTTACTTGCCTTGCTGATGATCCGCGAGACCTAGGGTTTCAAAGTAACAGGCGGCGCAATTCGGGTGATCTATCGCAGACAAACAACAAGCACACAATAAGTACTCATCTAATGCACAGGTAAAACTCGAACAAGAGAACGAACCAGAAAGTTCAACTTAAGAACTCCGGTTGCAAAGAAAGAACGAACCGAACAGACGACGGAAAACCAAACGGCGGAAGAAAACAACTCGGTTCTAGCAAGTTGAAACTAGGTCAAATTTTACTGGGGCAAAAACTTGTTTAAGTTGACTAGACGGATTGGCGGTTTCGAAACGAAACTCTAGGCGCTTGAATCACCTGATTCTGATAAACGAGCGAGAAGAAAGACTAGAACGAAGATCGGATCTGAGATCACGATCGCGGAATAAATCCGACGAAAATAAAAAGAAGAACGATTAAACGAACGGGCGTCGTTAACCGGGAAAAGAAAATCGGTGATCACGTTCATTGAGACGAATGGCCCAAAAGAAGAACGAAAACCGATCTAGGGTTTTCGGAAAAGAAACCGAAAAAGAAACGGAAAACCGATCTAGGGTTTCGGAAGAAAACTGAAACGAAAAACCGGAAAGAAAACCGGAACGGTTTAGAAAACAACCGGAACGGTTTAGAAGAAAAACCGAACCGAGGTAAGAAAAAGAGACGCGGTGCGGGGCAACCTTGGCGAGGGGCTCCGGCGAATGGCGGCGTAAGGCGGCGGCGGCGGCGACGTAGGGCGGCGGCGGCGGCTTAGGCGCGGGGCGGCGCGGCTAAGGCGGCCGCTTGGGGCTGCGCGCTGCTGCTTGCTGTGGCTTAGGAGGAGAGGGGCTTGGGATTGATGTGAGGAGAGGGGGGGTTGGGGTGTATTTATATTGGTGAGGGGAGGGGGTTTCTTGGGGTAGGGGGCAAGAAAAAGAGAGGGAAAAGGAAAACGAAACAAAGGAAAGAGGGGGCTAGAACCGGCCTTGAGTCCCTCTAGGACTCGGCCTGAGCGAGGGGAGGCGGCGCCTGGCGCCTGGCGCCTGGCGCGCAGCGCTGCTGGGGGCGGCGGCTGGCTGGGCCTTTGGCCCGGCTGGCCTGCGGGAGTTCCGTTTTTTTAAACGGTTTCGCGCGCAGAAAAACACAGAAAAGAAAATCTAAACGGGCTCCAAAAATTCTAAAGTAAATTTTCCCCGACTCCTAAAAATGGGTCGAACAAAATGAACTTTACTCCGGACCTAATATGCAATTTTGGAAACACGCATTTTTCCCTATCCAAATAAAACGCAAACAAAAAAACTCTGGCAAAACCAAAATTGATCTATTTATTAAATCTTCATTTTTCCTAAATTTGGGAAAGTCATATTATTCCCTCTCTCATATTTTTGACACCGGAAAAATAATTGAAGATAAAATAAATAAATCAAATGATCCTCTTTTCAAAATTTGAGAAAACTCAAATATGAAAATAATGAAATCTCCAACTCCCTCCGAGGGTCCTTGAGTTGCGTGAAATTTCTAGGATCGACCAAAATGCAAGAAAATATGATATGCATGATGATCTATGTATAACATTCCAAATTGAAAATTTGGGATGTTACAAACCTACCCCCCTTAAGATGAATCTCGCCCTCAAGATTCGGGTTGGCTAGAAAATAGGTGAGGGTGGTCCTTGAGCAAATCTTCTTCCCTCTCCCAGGTGGCTTCATCCTCTGAATGGTGGTTCCATTGAACTTTGCAAAACTTGATAACCTTGCTACGGGTAACTCTGCTGGCATAATCGAGAATCTTGACTGGCTTCTCCTCATACGTTAAGTCGTCCTTCAACTGAATCGCTTCGAGTGGCACGGTATCTCGGCGTGACACTTCTTCAGCTGAGAAACATGGAATACATCATGAACTCCTGACAGTCCCTCTGGTAATTCCAACTTATAAGCGACTTCTCCCATACGTTGCAAGATCTTATACGGTCCAACGAAACGCGGTGCTAACTTTTGCTTAACTCCAAAGCGCTTAACTCCTCGAAGTGGGGATACTCGAAGATAAACCCTGTCTCCAGTTTTGTAAACTGTCTCCTTGCGTTTAGAGTCTGCGTAGCTCTTCTGCCTGGACTGGGCTACCTTGAGCCTATCGCGAATCAAATTAACTTTCCGTTCAGACTCCTTAATCAAATCCGGTCCAAAGAATTGACGGTCTCCAACTTCATCCCATGACAACGGTGTCCTACACCTCCTTCCGTATAAAGCTTCGAAAGGTGCCATCTTCAAACTGGTTTGGTAACTGTTGTTATAAGAAAACTCCGCATATGGCAAGTTATCGTCCCAGCTAGATCCATAATCTAGTGCACAAGCTCTCAGCATATCTTCCAGAATCTGATTGACTCTCTCGGTCTGTCCATCTGTCTGCGGATGAAAAGCTGTGCTGAACTCTAGTCTGGTACCCAAAGTCTCATGCAACTGATTCCAAAACTTTGAGGTAAATTGGGTTCCTCTATCTGATACGATACTCCTCGGTACTCCATGCAAACAAATGATCCTAGTCATGTATATCTTTGCCAACTTAGCACTGGTGTAAGTGGTCTTAACTGGAATAAAATGTGCTACCTTCGTCAAACGATCAACTACTACCCATATCGAGTCATAGCCCGCTTTCGTCCTGGGTAGTCCTATGATAAAATCCATGCCTATCTTATCCCACTTCCATTTGGGTATCGGTAATGGTTGTAACAATCCTGTTGGCTTCTAATGCTCTGCCTTTACTCTCTGACATACGTCACAAACTGCTACATATGCTGCAATATCCTTCTTCATTCCAGTCCACCAGAATGTTTCCTTTAAATCCAAATACATTTTGGTACTCCCTGGGTGAATCGAATACGGTGAATCATGTGCCTCTTGCAAAATCAACTTCCTGATCTCCGGGTCATTTGGCACATAAACACGGTCTTCAAACCATAGGGTGTCGTGCTCATCCTCACGAAATCCCTTTGCTTTTCCTTTGCTCATTCTCTCTTTTATAGAAGCAATCTCCTTGTCAGATTTCTGAGCTTCTCTGATTTTATCCATCAATGTTGACTGGATCTCCAATGTTGCTACATAGCCTCTCGGAACTATTTCCAAACATAGCTCACGAAGGTTTTCTGTTAACTCCTTTGGTATTTTCCCCGTCATTAGAGTATTGACATGGCTCTTACGGCTCAATGCATCAGCTACTACATTAGTTTTTCCGAGGTGGTAATGCAATCTCATATCATAATCCTTGATGAGCTCCAACCATCTCCTTTGTCTGAGGTTCAACTCCTTCTGCGTGAAAATGTACTTCAAGCTCTTGTGATCCGTGTACACCTCACAATGATTTCCAATGAGGAAATGTCTCCATGTTTTCAATGCATGCACTACGGCTGCTAACTCCAAATCATGCGTGGCATAATTCAACTCATGAGGCTTCAGTTGCCGTGAAGCATACGAAACAACTCTTCCTTCCTGCATAAGCACTGCTCCAAGTCCTCGATGTGAAGCGTCGCAATACACCTCATAATCCTTGGTCTGATCTGGCAAAATCAATACTGGTGAGGTGACCAAACGTTTCTTCAATTCCTGGAAACTAGACTCACACTCCTCAGTCCATTTGAACTTATTATCCTTCTTCAACAACTCCGTCATAGGCTTCGCAATCTTTGAGAAATTCTCAATGAATCTCCGGTAGTATCCTGCGAGTCCAAGAAAACTCCGGATCTCTCCAACGGTCGTTGGTTCTTCCCATTCGGTTACGGTCTCAACCTTAGTGGGGTCAACTGCTATACCTTCTCCGGATATAACGTGTCCGAGGAATCCAACTTCCTTTAACCAAAACTCGCATTTGCTGAATTTGGCATATAACTGATGTTCCCTTAGTTTCTCCAAAACCAAACGCAAATGTTCCTTATGCTCCTCTTCATTCTTTGAATAAACCAGGATGTCATCAATGAACACTACGACGAACTTATCCAAAACTCCATAAACACCTTGTTCATCAGGTTCATAAAATAGGCAGGTGCGTTATTCAATCCAAATGACATAACGGTATACTCATACAGTCCATATCTCGTGGTGAATGACGTCTTAGGTATGTCCTGCTCCCGAATCTTCAATTGATGGTACCCTGATCGCAAATCGATCTTGGAAAACACTTTAGCTCCTTGCAACCGGTCAAACAGATCGTTGATCATTGGCAGTGGGTACTTGTTCTTGATGGTTACTTCATTCAATCCCCGATAATCTACAACCATCCTTAATGATCCATCCTTCTTTTCCACTAGAAGTATGGGTGATCCCCAAGGCGAAGAACTTGGGCGAATGTAACCTTTATCCAATAACTCCTTAATCTGATTCTTAATTTCCACCAAATCCTTTGCTGGCATCCGGTACGGTCGCTTCGATATTGGGCCTGTACCTGGCAATAACTCAATCAAAAACTCAATGTCTCTATCCGGTGGCATGCCTGGTAATTCCTCAGGAAATACATCAGGGAAATCCTTTACCACTGGTACTTCCTCCTGCATGACTCCTGTTAGGCAGTTTACTTGTGTCCTGTTTGGCACATGCCGGGATACATACTTGATCCTTCTTCCTTCTGGTGTGGTAAGCAAAATTGACTTACTAGCACAATCGATGTTTCCTCCATACATCGACAACCAATCCATGCCTAATATCACATCCAATCCTTGAGATTCCAATACTATTAGAACTGAGGGAAACACATAGTTACCAATCCTTAATGGTAACCGATCACACCATCGTCTAGCCATAAACTCCGCTCCTGGTGAGCTTACTAACATGGGTGACCTAAGGGCTTGGGTTGGCAGGTTATATTTATCCACAAATCCCCTTGATATGTATGAATGCGATGCACCAGTGTCAAAAAGAACAAGTGCGGTAAATGACTTAACCAAAAACTTACCGATTACTGCATTGGGCTGATCTTCAACCTCCTCCACATTAACGTGGTTCACCTGTCCCCTATTGAATGGGTTTGGCTTTTTCCCAGAGCTTCCATTGCCATTTCCATTCTGGCCTTCAGGACATTCATTGGCATAATGTTCGGTCTTGGAACACTTGAAACAGGTGACTTGACTCAGATCTCTCTTAGTTGGGGTCGATGGGGTGGTACGGTTCTGGCCGTTGCTTCCTCCATTCCTATTACCATTCTTGTGGCCACTATGGTTGTGCGAGCTACCTCCTCCATGGGTATGCTGAAACTGAAATCCCGGTTTAGGGGTAAAATGGGGCTTCTGCTGGGCTCCAGAGTTATACTTCCCCTGTCCATACTTCCTCTTACGGTTCTCAATCTGCTGTTGCTTTCCTTCAATCATGATGGCACGATCTACCAACTCCTGGTAGTTGTTGAAACTCGCTACCATCAACTTCATGCTTAGTTCATCATTCAGTCCTTCCAGAAACTTCTCCTGTTTAGTTGCATCTGTAGCAACGTCATCTGGGGCATAACGTGCTAACTTGCTGAAATCGTCAACGTACTGGCCAACTGTCCTTCCTCCTTGGCATAAGTTGCGAAACTCACGCTTCTTCATGGCCATAGCTCCTTCTGAAACATGGGCAGTGCGGAAAGCTTGCTGAAACTGATCCCATGTGACAGTGTCAACTGGGTAAGTGGCTGTGAAATTCTCCCACCATGCTGTCGCGGGTCCGTCAAGCTGGTGAGCGGCAAACTTCACTTTCTCACCATCTGTGCATCCTGCAGTGGTCAACTCCCTTCCTATCTTGCAGAGCCAATCGTCTGCTACTATTGGCTCGGTGCTACTGGAAAACACCGGCAGATTCAGCCTAAGGAAACGGGCTAAGTGGTCAATAGGTGGTGGTGGTGGGTTGTTGTTGTTGTTCTGCTAGTTCTGGACTAACATCTGCATCAATTGATTCTGTTGCTGGATCAACTGAGTGAGCTCCGGTGGGAATCCATTGTCACGTCTCGGAGGCATCTGAGGGTTTAGAAAAGACGAGAATTAAGAATAGAGTGAGGTCTAAAGGGAAAACACTACCCCAATGCACATGAGCAAATGCACACAAAATCACTTCATTCAATCAAACAAGGGCTTACAAACGGTCTAACTATCGCAAAAGTGCTCGAACTATTGTGTTTACAGGGGGGAATGCTACTACTATCTGGTGGTCATCTAGAAATTTGAACCGGTGGAAGACTCCATGATATCTGCTCCAGCTTCGTCTTCAAAGTCGGGTTCACTTGGATCCGAATCGGTGTCGTCGATGATGATGTAGTTGTCTGGATATGCGATGTACTCGTCTTCCTCTTTGGATGCTAACTTCCTCTTGAGTTCTTCAATCTCCTGCTTAAGATCGCCATTGTGTCTCGCTAGAGCTACGATCTCGTCCATGTAGTCCTTGCGTGTAGACTTCAGTTCTCCTTCTAGCTCGATGATCCTTGCCTTCGCATTCTTCAACTCTATCATATCATTGCACATCTGATTCTCATGGCGTCGAATGTGCTGGTTTAACTCCTGGATGAATGATGCAATGGATCTATCCTTCTTGGTGGTGACTAACTCCCATTGTTCATCTCGGCGTTCGCAAATCTGGTAGATAGTGTCCTTGAGGTCTTCTTGATAAACTTCTCCAATGCGTCCTATGGTGATATGGGCTGCCATGCTCCTTCCCAGACTCCAGGTTGGTGCATTGAAAACACTATCTATAGGCTTCGTGATTGGCGCGAATGTTCTTCCCGGAACGTGAGCTTGAATCTTCCAGCGCTCCTCTTCAGGCAGAGTGGCGTTGAAGGTGCCGGTGAAGCTTGGTAGTCCTATGTTCAGGTACTTGGTGACTTCCTTCAGGTGAAATCCAAAAGGTGTGCCTTCATCCGGTTGAGCGTACTTAATCTTCACGTTCGTCATCCTAAAAGAGTAGAAGAGATGAGGAGTTAGAAAATGAGAAGAGAATGGTGATCTATGGCTTTAACTTAGTGGTCGTGTCCTACAGTCAGCGTGTGCTCTGATACCATCTCTGTGGCGACCCGACCCGAATGGATCAAGTGCTCTGTGCTCAGGTGTCATCCCTGGATCAGTAATGCGGACACCACACAGTACATCGAAGGATTTATAGTAGAGTGGCAATCACACACTTATTACATCGTTGTCTCAAAGAGAACTTATTACAATAAATATGGCTTAAGGCCATCTAGTGTCGATAACAGCGGAAGACTTGGAAGATAAATGGGTCCATCAACTCCAACGGCATCACTGAGTATAGAACCACGACCTAAAAGCACCTTACTCGTCGTCTGAAAAGTCTGCAACATGAAAGTTGCAGCCCGAAAACGGGTCAGCACATGGAATATGCTAGCAAAGTAACACATAGAGAGTAATGGAATTAAACAGCTATACTACATGCATATATGGCTGGTGGAAAGCTCTATGGTTACAGTTTTGCGTAAAGCCAATTTTCCCCTACTGCAAAGGAATAAATTTATTTAACTATCATGGTAGTTGTTAAACATCGAGAATGGTTGACAGCATTCCGATCCCAATTAAGTAATTAAAACCCAATAATATTAATTAGAAGTAACATGATGAGATTCACATGATATTCAAGTACTAGATACTCAAGTTGTCCATAACCGGGGACACGGCTAATCATGATTAGTTTGTACACTCTGCAGAGGTTTGCGCACTTTTCCCCACATGACTCGATCGCCTCCGTTTGTTTTCTCGCACTACATGGTGTTTGAGAAACGGATGACCAAGACATAGTCTTTCAGAAGCGCTAGCACCTTACATGTGGGGTAGACCGTACCACCTACAACCCCTACATCTGCTAGTCCACCCCGTAAGAGTTCACACAACTTAGTCAACTATGCCAGAGCCCATAGTAGCATGTGGCATCACACGGAAGTTTCTAGCATGAATTATCTTATGATCCCTTTGAGCCTGGGTGGCGGTCCAAAATAAAACAGGCAAGTCCTGATAGACATCAGGTGCCTCAATCCACCCAGATGTGTGTTTAAGTGGCCACCTTAGATAAACCATTAAAATTAATAAACTCACATCTGTCATGGATATCACTCACCCAATCCATGTCTACTAGCATAGCATGGCATAATAAGCAAACGTAGAAGTAACTCCCAAAGGTTTCATAATAATACAGGTGATAGGTACTACCTCATCTACTTCCCATCCCACAGTTTAATTAGATCCTAATCATGCAATGTGAGAGGATTGATCTCATGGAATAAAACATGGGTTGTAGAAAAGGTATGATCAAAGTGTTACTTGCCTTGCTGATGATCCGCGAGACCTAGGGTTTTGAAGTAACAGGCGGCGCAATTCGAGTGATCTATCGCAGACAAACAACAAGCAGAAAATAAGTATGTAACGCCCCGAGACCGATGCGCCAGGTGTCGTGCAGTTATTCGCTGTTGTTGCGTTGTCATTGCTTGCGTGTCATGCATCTCATATCATGTCATCATGTGCATTGCATTTGCATACGTGTTCGTCTCATGCATTTGAGCATTTTCCCCGTTGTCCGTTTTGCATTCCGGCGCTTCGTTCTCCTCCGGTGATCATTTCTACCTTTCTTTCTTGTGTGGGGATTAAACATTTCCGGATTGGACCGAGACTTGTCAAGCGGCCTTGGTTTACTACCGGTAGGCCGCCTGTCAAGTTTTGTATCATTTGGACTTCGTTTGATACTCCAACGGTTAACCGAGGGATCGAGAAGGCCTCGTGTGTGTTGCAGCCCAACACCCTTCCATTTTGGCCCAAAACCCACCTAACTCTGTTCCATCATCTCGGTCGTTCGATCATGATCGCGTGGCTGAAAACCGCACCTCATTTGGAGCTTCCTAGCACCCTCTACCTATAAAAGAGCACCCCTCCCCGAAATTTCGGATCATTTCACGGATGAAACCCTAACTTCAGCCTCTCCGCGCCGCCGGACACTTCTCCCCCGCAGCCCGGACAATGTCCGCCGCCCGCTGCCACGTCCCTCCGACCAATGGGGGCGAGCCACGTCAGCTCCGCCGCCCCTCTCCTCCACACAGACGCCGCCACATGTCCTCCCCGCGCCCCACTTCGTCGGGGCCCGGAGGAGCCAGATCCGGCCCTCCCCGGGCCCGAGCCGGGCCGCCGTTTCCCCGCACAACTGCCGCCCACGTCCGTCGTCTTCACCATCTCCGGTCGCCGGAATCGCCCGCCGGAGCGCTCCGCCTCGCCGGCGCGGTTCCCCACGCCCGTCGCTGGCCACCGCCCGCACTCGGCGCCGCCTCTTTGCCCGTCGCCTCGCGCCGCCTCCCGGAGCGCGTCGCCGCCGTCGACCCTCGCCGGAGGCCCGCCGCCCGCGCCATGCTTCGTCGCCGCCCTTGCCTCCCCGATCCGATCGGGATCGAGGGAGCCGACGAGCGCGCCCCGTTGACCCTCCGCGTGGGCCTCGCAGGCCGCAGCGCGCCAAGGCCCAGCGCCAGCCTCTCCTCTCTAATGGGCCGCCAGCCAGCTCCCGGGCCCATCTCTAGCGCCGGCCTCGCTCGGCCTCCTCCCCAGCTCCCTTCGCCAGCCGCGTGGGCCGCAGCGCCAGGCCCAGCCGGGCCACCTCCTTCGCACCGCGCCAGCCCAGCTGGCCTGCCTCTCCCTCCGACCGGGCCAGGCCCAGGGGTGAGCCGACCCCCAGCACCCCCTCCTCTTGTTTTTTTACTCTTGTTGGGCTGCCCAGTGCACTGTTCAGATTCGGCGTGATTCATGTTTTTTTCTGCGGAACGATTTTTCCTATTATTCCTGAGACTGCAGTTTTGCAGTTAGTCCCCCTAGTTCATGCATTTAATAACTCACTAACCGTGCATCGGATTAAAATGTTTATATATGAAACTTGCTCAGAATTTTGTGTAGATTAATAATATCCAACTTTCATCTATGTTTGAAATGTTAAAAATGTTGTTTGCATTAATTTACTCCTATGCCATGCTAAAATGATTTAATTCATAACTAAATAACCGTAGCTCCGATTTAATAAACTTTATATGTAAATGGGGTAGAAAATGTCTAGTTTAACGTGGTGCACTCATCTTGCATGTTTAACAACTCTAAAATATTGTTTAGGGCAGAACAGTACCAAATCTAAAATATGCTATGGGGATTTTCCGGAATTGTTGTTCGTTACTTCCGGCCTCATTTAAACTTGCCTAGATAGGTAGTTTCGTTGTGCTTCACCCTCTTGCCATGTTAACCAACATTTAATATTGTTGAGTACATAAACGAGATCAAACTAAATAACGTGTCGTGGTGTTTCATCAATATGCAACTCGTTGCGTATTGAGCTCCACTTAATTTGTAGTGTTGTTTGTTGCACTTTGCCATGCCATGTTTCATTAAACCGGACATGCATCATACTCGATTGTGCATCGTGCCATGTTGTTGTGGTGGTTGTTTACTATGTTGTGTGCTTCTTTTCCGGTGTTTGCTTCTTCGGGTTGGTTCCGATAACGTCGAGGTTGTGAGGATCCATTCGTCTACGTCCGTTTGTCTTCTTCATGGACTCGTTCTTCTTCCTTGCGGGATTTCAGGCAAGATGATCATACCCTCGAAATCACTACTATCTTTGCTATGCTAGTTTGCTCGCTCTTTTGCTATGCCAATGCTACGATGCCTACCATTTGCTTGTCAGCCTCCCAAATTGCCATGTCAAACCTCTAACCCACCATGTCCTAGCAAACCGTTGATTGGCTATGTTACCGCTTTGCTCAGCCCCTCTTATAGCGTTGTTAGTTGCAGGTGAAGATTGAAGTTTGTTCCTTGTTGGAACATGGAGATGTTGTTCCTTGTTGGAACATTATTTACTTGTTGGGATATCACAATATATCTTATTTAATTAATGCATCTATATACTTGGTAAAGGGTGGAAGGCTCGGCCTTATGCCTGGTGTTTTGTTCCACTCTTGCCGCCCTAGTTTCCGTCATATCGGTGTTATGTTCCCGGATTTTGCGTTCCTTACGCGGTTGGGCTATAATGGGAACCCCTTGACAGTTCGCCTTAAGTAAAGCTTTCCAGCAATGCCCAACATTGGTTTTACCATTTGCCACCTAGCCTTTCTTTTCCCTTGGGGTTCGCGCGCCCAAGGGTCATCATTATTTTACCCCCCCCCCCCGGGCCAGTGCTCCTCTGAGTGTTGGTCCGAACTAGAGTCCTGTGCAGCGCCCCCTCGGGGAACTCGAGGTTTGGTTTTAGTTGTACGGAGCGCTCATCTGAGTGTGCCCTGAGAAAGAGATATGTGCAGCTCCTATCGGGATTTGTCGGCACATTCGGGCGGTGTTGCTGGTTTAGTTTTACCCTGTCGAAATGTCTTGTTGTACCGGGATACCGAGTCTGATCGGAATGTCTCGGGTGGAGGTCTATTCCTTCGTTGACCGTGAGAGCTTGTGATGGGCTAAGTTGGGACACCCTGCAGGGATTTGAACTTTCGAAAGCCGTGCCCGCGGTTATGGGCAGATGGGAATTTGTTAACGTCCGGTTGTAGAAAACCTGAACTTGACCTTAATTAAAATGAATCAACCGCGTGTGTAACCGTGATGGTCTCTTTCCGGCGGAGTCCGGGAAGTGAACACGGTGTTGGAGTTATGCTTGACGTAGGTAGTCTAGGATCACTTCTTGATCATACTTTTATCGACCGTGCTTTGCCTTCTCTTCTCGCTCTCATTTGCGTATGTTAGCCACCATATATGCTAGTCGCTTGCTGCAGCTCCACCTCATACTCCATCCTTACCTATAAGCTTAAATAGTCTTGATCTCGCGGGTGCGAGATTGCTGAGTCCCCGTGGCTCACAGATACTTCCAAAACCAGTTTGCAGGTGCCATGTTACCGTGCAGATGACGCAACCAAGCTCAGGAGGAGCTCGATGAAGATCTTGTCCTTTGTGTTGTTTCGTTCTAGTTGATCAGTAGTGGAGCCCAGTTGGGGTCGATCGGGGACCTTTGTCGCATTTGGGGTTCTTCTTTTATTTTGGTTCCGTAGTCGGACCTTGATTGTATCTGGATGATGTAATGCTTTATTCATGTAATTGTGTGAAGTGGCGATTGTAAGCCAACTATGTATCTCTTTCCCTTATTGTATTACATGGGTTGTGTGAAGATTACCTCACTTGCGACATATGCCTTCAATGCGATTATGCCTCTAAGTCGTGCCTCGACACGTGGGAGATATAGTCGCATCGAGGGTGTTACAAGTTGGTAATCAGAGCCTTCCCCGACCTTAGGAGCCCCATTGCTTGATCGTTTTTAGCGGCCGAGTTGTGTCTAGAAAAATGTTTTGAGTCCTTTAGGAATTATATATCGGAGAGTTTAGGAATTCTTTTTACTCCCAGTCCCTTCATCGCTCTGGTAAGGCATCCTGACGTAGAGTTTTGACTCTTCTCTTCTCAAATTTCACTAAAAAATTTTTAGGATCACGCGGGTATCTTGGAATCGTTCCGATGGTTTTATGATGAGAACATTGTCTTGGTGCCTCCTGTCAGGGGTTTAGTGGAAGTGTCCCGGGGAGTTGAGCTCTGAGGTGTTGTCATCATAATTTTATCGTTGCAGTTCTGGAATACCTGAGTTTAGTACGCCGACATCGAAAATCTCTTTTATGCAGTTCGTTGGTGAGATAACCTCGATGCCACCCAGTACTGGGGCGGGAGTTCGGGAGTATCGCCATAACTTGTATAACGGATGCTTTTCGAAGGTTGAGGTAGATGATTTCCGAAGGTTTCTTGGTTATGTGTTGAAGGATGGATACAGCTGGATGTAGGATTTGCTAGTTTGGGTGAGATATTATGCTTCCCCTGTATCCCCAACACCTGATTGCATAACCGGAAAATTTCGGGAGTTTCATAGGTGGGAATTCAAGTAGCTCTTAGGATATCTTTCCGACAGATGTATGATATGAAATTGGGGTTCGACGTCTAGTGGTCCGCCTATTCACGGTCGATTTTACAGTGGTCTCGTTGTGTCTTAAAGAGTCCTTGGCTATGCCGACTCGGGGACGCTTCGTATGTCATGTGCACTGCCTTGTACATGATGGTGTTGTACGATCGAGCCCGTGTAGGCCCCACCACGAAAACTTCGGACGAAATCTCTATCATATGTTTGTTCCGGCTTATTTCTGCAAGCCAATCCTTTGTTTTGTTTTGAGTTGTGGTATTCGAGTTGCTTCAAGTCAAATGTTGATTCCATACCTTTCCCAAATGGTGTTCTCATACTCCGATGTGAATACCAATCCTTCTCGACAATCGAGATTGTCATGTCAATCCTTTCCAACCGGCGTGATTCTCTTCAAGTGGATCCGATCACTTCAACATTCTCAAGATCTATTATCATTTCTTCTCAACGGTGTTTGTTTCATCCGTCTCCAAGCTTGCCTTTGTTTTTCCCGCCCACCCTCCCTTTTTCTTCAAGGACTCAGATTTCTTAATCGAGTATCCATCTTATTGTTGTGAAACCTCTCCATTCTTTTCCTTCAATGTTCTTATCCGGTGATGCTCATGAAGATTTTAACGAAGTTTCTAGTTCACCATTATTCATTCTTTTTCTTCTCCGGTGGATCTAATTCAAGCTTTCGGTGTTGATCATATTCTTTTCTGTATTTCAAATGCTTTTGTCATACCGGTGCACCTCATATTCATTCACTTCTCGCTATTTAATTGTTCCGGAGTGCTGAAGATATCTCGAAGATTCGTGTATCCACTCTTCTTTCATTCAAGCTATTTCGAGGATGTTATCTCTTTCAAGCCATTTAATTCAACCGGTGCTTTCTCTCTTTTAAATCGTTTCAATGGTGTTTCTTTTGAGTGGGCCCTAACCCACAGGTCTTTTCCCAGGATCTTACCTGGCTCTTCTAATTCTCCCGGAGCTATCCTCAAAAATTATTTTCGAAGTTGTGACGTAAGAATGAATTGCCATCAGTCAAATGTCCTCCTCGAAAACCTTTCAAATTCTTTTCATCGTTGGCTCAACTTTTATATTCTTCTTTATTTCGGTGCCTCAATAATTATTCGTGCTGTTTCTCGTCGTCATTCTCAGGTTCGGAGACCGAAGAAGAGTTTCTCCTTAATCTTTCTCTTTTCTCTTCAAGATTCGTGGTTCTAGTTCGAGGCCATCCTCTCGTAATTGTTCTGATTGTGGGAACTCTTTTCACCCATCTGGAGTAATTCAAGAGTCTTCTCAGTTTGATTATCTGGAGTCCATCAATTCAGATTTATTCATTCTCAGTTTGCAGTTAGCATTCTCCGATCTTACCGGTGCCTTGTTCAAGTGATCTTTAATCGGCTCGTGCTCTCTTCGTTCTCATGTATCTAGATTGTCTCAGGTATCTTCGTTCATTTCACTATTCTTCCCGGTGTTTCTTTGTCTTCCCTTAATTCATTTTCAATTCCTATGATGGTTCGTTCAAGATTCTTTTCTTCTTTCTTATCATATCAATTCATTTGTTGTTCCAATCCTACCGGTGGTTCGTTGAAGACCTTCTCAAGTTTATGTTATATCTCTCTTAATTTTTTTCTATGAGAATAAGTAATATGTCAAATCCGTTGATTGTCATCAATTTAATTGGTGAAGGATAGACATAACATAATTCTTATTCTTGTTTCATCAACTTTATTCAATTTCTTTTCCGGAGTGGTTCATCGTATCACATTCTCAGTTCGAGTTGCTCATCTTTTCTTTCCCGGAGTTCCAAGCTCTAATTATCATTCCAAAGATCTATCTAACCATTTCAAGGGTTCAACTTGTGCTTTCAACTTCTCCTTCATTTCGTTTTGATCATCTTTTTGTTACCGGAGTTCTTCATGGAAGTTCTACATGATGGTTCATCAAGGATTTATATTTCTTCTCGAAGTGTTCATCGAGATTCTTTTCTAAGAAACTCAAGCATTCTTCATCTTGCTATCCAGAGTGCAATTTCTTTCTACCGTATCTTTGGAGGTGGTATTATGTCCTTGATAATTCCCCTTCGTTGCTTCGTGAGTCACAAGTTATCAAGAATGAGATATTTTAAATCCATCAATCTCTTCTTTGGAGTTATCTTGGGTTATATTTCACCTATAGCCTTCCCTAAGGAATGTTGCTAATTTTGGTGCTTATAATTGACCCAAGTTCTTCATTATCCTTCCGGTGATATAGCTTTCTCGTCTCCTTGTTCATTCCAATCCAATTCTTTCCTGTGAGTGGCAGATTGTCACCTCATATATTTGAGATATATTCCATAAGACCATATCAAGCTTAGTATTTTCATTGTTGGTTTTCCAACAACTCCGCTCGACCCTTCTCCTAAAGATGCCTTTTCAAACTCTTTTGTGGCAGAAATTGACATTTTCTTCTCAATTCTCTTATTTCAATTATCTTTATTCTATTCTTTCTCCCGGGGGTCTAGTGATGTTGCTCTTTTCACTCCTCATCTCGGTTTGTCAAGATCATGTTCAATATCTTCCATTTACAGTCGAAGTGTTGTCCAAATTATATCAGTCTTATTCCTTCTCTATCTTGTGTAACCAGAGTGTCGTGTCCTCTGCTCAAGTTCTTTTCACCGTATCAAGTCTTGCATAACTTCTCAACCGGAGTGCTACCCGAAGTTGTTTTCCCTTGTTCCTCTTTTCTAACGGAGTGTTTTCAGCTTCGTCATTTCCGTTGTATTCTTTTCTTGAAATGGCTTAACCTTTTCCAGGTTCTTTGGTCTCACTCATTTGTCAAAGAAGCAACTAGTTTTACCTCTTCTCTTTCTTTTCCGTTGTCCCTCCGGTGCCATTCTAGATCTCGGGACGAGATCCTCTCATAGTGGTGGAGTGTTGTAACGCCCCGAGACCGATGCGCCAGGTGTCGTGCAGTTATTCGCTGTTGTTGCGTTGTCATTGCTTGCGTGTCATGCATCTCATATCATGTCATCATGTGCATTGCATTTGCATACGTGTTCGTCTCATGCATTCGAGCATTTTCCCCGTTGTCCGTTTTGCATTCCGGCGCTTCGTTCTCCTCCGGTGATCATTTCTACCTTTCTTTCTTGTGTGGGGATTAAACATTTCCGGATTGGACCGAGACTTGTCAAGCGGCCTTGGTTTACTACCGGTAGGCCGCCTGTCAAGTTTCGTATCATTTGGACTTTGTTTGATACTCCAACGGTTAACCGAGGGACCGAGAAGGCCTCGTGTGTGTTGCAGCCCAACACCCTTCCATTTTGGCCCAAAACCCACCTAACTCTGTTCCATCATCTCGGTCGTTCGATCACGACCGCGTGGCCGAAAACCGCACCTCATTTGGAGCTTCCTAGCGCCCTCTACCTATAAAAGAGCACCCCTCCCCGAAATTTTGGATCATTTCGCGGATGAAACCCTAACTTCAGCCTCTCCGCGCCGCCGGACACTTCTCCCCCGCAGCCCGGACAATGTCCGCCGCCCGCTGCCACGTCCCTCCGACCAATGGGGGCGAGCCACGTCAGCTCCGCCGCCCCTCTCCTCCACACAGACGCCGCCACATGTCCTCCCCGCGCCCCACTTCGTCAGGGCCCGGAGGAGCCCAGATCCGGACCTCCCCGGGCCCGAGCCGGGCCGCCGTTTCCCCGCACAACCGCCGCCCATGTCCGTCGTCTTCACCATCTCCGGTCGCCGGAATCGCCCGCCGGAGCGCTCCGCCTCGCCGGCGCGGTTCCCCACGCCCGTCGCTGGCCACCGCCCGCACTCGGCGCCGCCTCTTTGCCCGTCGCCTCGCGCCGCCTCCCGGAGCGCGTCGCCGCCGTCGACCCTCGCCGGAGGCCCGCCGCCCGCGCCGTGCTTCGTCGCCGCCCCTGCCTCCCCGATCCGATCGGGATCGAGGGAGCCGACGAGCGCGCCCCGTTGACCCTCCGCGTGGGCCTCGCAGGCCGCAGCGCGCCAAGGCCCAGCGCCAGCCTCTCCTCTCTGCTCGGCCGCCAGCCAGCTCCCGGGCCCATCTCCAGCGCCGGCCTCGCTCGGCCTCCTCCCCAGCTCCCTTCGCCAGCCGCGTGGGCCGCAGCGCCAGGCCCAGCCGGGCCACCTCCTCCGCACCGCGCCAGCCTAGCTCGCCTGCCTCTCCCTCCGACCGGGCCAGGCCCAGGGGTGAGCCGACCCCCAGCACCCCCTCCTCTTGTTTTTTTACTCTTGTTGGGCTGCCCAGTGCACTGTTCAGATTCGGCGTGATTCATGTTTTTTTCTGCGGAACGATTTTTCCTATTATTCCTGAGACTGCCAGTTTTACAGTTTAGTCCCCCTAGTTCATGCATTTAATAACTCACTAACCGTGCATCGGATTAAAATGTTTATATATGAAACTTGCTCAGAATTTTGTGTAGTTTAATAATATCCAACTTTCATCTATGTTTGAAATGTTAAAAATGTTGTTTGCATTAATTTACTCCTATGCCATGCTAAAATGATTTAATTCATAACTAAATAACCGTAGCTCCGATTTTAATAAACTTTATATGTAAATGGGGTAGAAAAATGTCTAGTTTAACGTGGTGCACTCATCTTGCATGTTTAACAACTCTAAAATATTGTTTAGGGCAGAACAGTACCAAATCTAAAATATGCTATGGGGATTTTCCGGAATTGTTGTTCGTTACTTCCGGCCTCATTTAAACTTGCCTAGATAGGTAGTTTCGTTGTGCTTCACCCTCTTGCCATGTTAACCAACATTTAATATTGTTGAGTACATAAACGAGATCAAACTAAATAACGTGTCGTGGTGTTTCATCAATAAGCAACTCGTTGCGTATTGAGCTCCACTTAATTTGTAGTGTTGTTTGTTGCACTTTGCCATGCCATGTTTCATTAAACCGGACATGCATCATACTCGATTGTGCATCGTGCCATGTTGTTGTGTTGGTTGTTTACTATGTTGTGTGCTTCTTTTCCGGTGTTTGCTTCTTCGGGTTGGTTCCGATAACGTCGAGGTTGTGAGGATCCATTCGTCTACGTCCGTTTGTCTTCTTCATGGACTCGTTCTTCTTCCTTGCGGGATTTCAGGCAAGATGATCATACCCTCGAAATCACTACTATCTTTGCTATGCTAGTTTGCTCGCTCTTTTGCCATGCCAATGCTACGATGCCTACCATTTGCTTGTCAGCCTCCCAAATTGCCATGTCAAACCTCTAACCCACCATGTCCTAGCAAACCGTTGATTGGCTATGTTACCGCTTTGCTCAGCCCCTCTTATAGCGTTGTTAGTTGCAGGTGAAGATTGAAGTTTGTTCCTTGTTGGAACATGGAGATGTTGTTCCTTGTTGGAACATGTTTACTTGTTGGGATATCACAATATATCTTACTTAATTAATGCATCTATATACTTGGTAAAGGGTGGAAGGCTCTGCCTTATGCCTGGTGTTTTGTTCCACTCTTGCCGCCCTAGTTTTCGTCATATCGGTGTTATGTTCCCGGATTTTGCGTTCCTTACGCGGTTGGGCTATTATGGGAACCCCTTGACAGTTCGCCTTAAGTAAAGCTCTTCCAGCAATGCCCAACATTGGTTTTACCATTCGCCACCTAGCCTTCTTTTCCCTTGGGGTTCGCGGACTCAAGGGTCATCATTATTTTACCCCCCCCCCCCCGGGCCAGTGCTCCTCTGAGTGTTGGTCCGAACTAGAGTCCTGTGCAGCGCCCCCTCGGGGAAACTCGAGGTTTGGTTTTAGTTGTATGGAGCGCTCATTTGAGTGTGCCCTGAGAAAGAGATATGTGCAGCTCCTATCGGGATTTGTCGGCACATTCGGGCGGTGTTGCTGGTTTAGTTTTACCCTGTCGAAATGTCTTGTTGTACCGGGATACCGAGTCTGATCGGAATGTCTCGGGTGGAGGTCTATTCCTTCGTTGACCGTGAGAGCTTGTGATGGGCTAAGTTGGGACACCCCTGCAGGGATTTGAACTTTCGAAAGCCGTGCCCGCGGTTATGGGCAGATGGGAATTTGTTAACGTCCGGTTGTAGAAAACCCGAAGTCGACCTTAATTAAAATACATCAACCGTGTGTGTAACCGTGATGGTCTCTTTCCGGCGGAGTCCGGGAAGTGAACACGGTGTTGGAGTTATGCTTGATGTAGGTTGCTATAGGATCACTTCTTGATCATACTTTTATCGACCGTGCTTTGCCTTCTCTTCTCGCTCTCATTTGCGTATGTTAGCCACCATATATGCTAGTCGCTTGCTGCAGCTCCACCTCATTACTCCATCCTTCCTATAAGCTTAAATAGTCTTGATCTCGCGGGTGCGAGATTGCTGAGTCCCTGTGGCTCATAGATACTTCCAAAACCAGTTTGCAGGTGCCCATGTTACCGAGCAGGTGACGCAACCAAGCTCAAGGAGGAGCTCGATGAAGATCTTGCCCTTTGTGTTGTTTCATTCTAGTTGATCAGTAGTGGAGCCCAGTTGGGGTCGATCGGGGACCTTTGTCGCATTTGGGGTTCTTCTTTTATTTTGGTTCCGTAGTCGGACCTTGATTGTATCTGGATGATGTAATGCTTTATTCATGTAATTGTGTGAAGTGGCGATTGTAAGCCAACTATGCATCTCTTTCCCTTATTGTATTACATGGGTTGTGTGAAGATTACCTCACTTGCGACATATGCCTTCAATGCGATTATGCCTCTAAGTCGTGCCTCGACACGTGGGAGATATAGTCGCATCGAGGGTGTTACAAAGTACTCATCTAATGCACAGGTAAAACTCGAACAAGAGAACGAACCAGAAAGTTCAACTTAAGAACTCCGGTTGCAAAGAAAGAACGAACCGAACAGATGACGGAAAACCAAACGGCGGAAGAAAACAACTCGGTTCTAGCAAGTTGAAACTAGGTCAAATTTTACTGGGGAAAAAACTTGTTTAAGTTGACTAGACGGATCGGCGGTTTCGAAATGAAACTCCAGGCGCTTGAATCACCTGATTCCGATAAACGAGCGAGAAGAAAGACTAGAACGAAGATCGGATCTGAGATCACGATCGCGGAATAAATCTGACGAAAAGAAAAAGAAGAACGATTAAACGAACGGGCGTCGCTAACCGGGAAAATAAAATTGGTGATCACGTTCGTTGAGACGAACGGTCCGAAAGAAGAACGAAAACCGATCTAGGGTTTTCGGAAAAGAAACCGAAAAAGAAACGGAAAACCGATCTAGGGTTTCGGAATAAAACCGAAACGAAAAACCGGAAAGAAAACCGGAACCGTTTAGAAAAGAACCGGAACGGTTTAGACGAAAAACTAAACGGAGGGAAGAAAAAGAGACGCATCGCGGGGCAACCTTGGCGAGGGGCTCCGGAGAACGGTGGCGTAAGGCGGCGGCGGCGACGTAGGGCGGCGGCGGCGGCTTAGGCGCGGGGCGGCGCGGCTAAGGCGGCGGCTTGGGGCTGCGCGCTGCTGCTTGCTGCGGCTTAGGAGGAGAGGGGCTTGGGATTGATGTGAGGAGAGGGGGGGGGGTTGGGGTGTATTTATATTGGTGAGGGGAGGGGGTTTCTTGGGGTAGGGGGCAAGAAAAAGAGAGGGAAAAGGAAAACGAAACAAAGGAAAGAGGGGGCTAGAACCGGCCTTGAGTGCCTCTAGGACTCGACCTAAGCGAGGGGAGGCGGCGGCTGGCGCCTGGCGCCTGGCGCGCAGCGCTGCCGGGGGCGGCGGCTGGCTAGGCCTTTGGCCCGGCTGGCCTGCGGGAGTTCCTTTTTTAAACGGTTTCGCGCGCAGAAAAACACAGAAAAGAAAATCTAAACGGGCTCCAAAAATTCTAAAGTAAATTTTCCCCGACTCCTAAAAATGAGTCGAACAAAATGAACTTTACTCCGGACCTAATATGCAATTTTGGAAACACGCGTTTTTCCCTATCCAAATAAAACGCAAACAAAAAAACTCCGGCAAAACCAAAATTGATCTATTTATTAAATCTTCATTTTTCCTAAATTTGGGAAAGTCATATTATTCCCTCTCTCATATTTTTGACACCGGAAAAATAATTGAAGATAAAATAAATAAATCAAATGATCCTCTTTTCAAAATTTGAGAAAACTCAAATATGAAAATAACGAAATCTCCAACTCTCTCCGAGGGTCCTTGAGTTGCGTGAAATTTCTAGGATCGACCAAAATGCAAGAAAATGTGATATGCATGATGATCTATGTATAACATTCCAAATTGAAAATTTGGGATGTTACACCTCAAGGGCTCTAATACATAAGCTCGAATACACAAGAGTCAGCGGAAGCAATAATATCTTAGTACAAACATAAGTTAAACAAGTTTGCCTTAAGAAGGCTAACACAAAAGTAGCAATTGCTACCTCTTGAGCACTGCGTTGGATTTCCTTGAAGAGGAAAGGATGATGCAGCAAAGTGAAGGAAATATGCCCTAGAGGCAATAATAAAGTTATTATTTATTTCCTTATATCATGATAAATGTTTATTATTCATGCTAGAATTGTATTAACCGGAAACATAATACATGTGTGAATACATAGACAAACAGAGTGTCACTAGTATGCCTCTACTTGACTAGCTCATTGATCAAAGATGGTTATGTTTCCTAACCATAGACATGAGTTGTCATTTGATTAACGGGATCACATCATTAGGAGAATGATGTGATTGACTTGACCCATTCCGTTAGCTTAGCACTTGATCGTTTAGTTTGTTGCTATTGCTTTCTTCATAACTTATACATGTTCCTATGACTATGAGATTATGCAACTCCCATTTACCGGAGGAACACTTTGTGTGCTACCAAACGTCACAATATAACTGGGTGATTATAAATGTGCTCTACAGGTGTCTCCAAAGGTACTTGTTGGGTTGGTGTATTTCGAGATTAGGATTTGTCACTCTGATTGTCGGAGAGGTATCTCTGGGCCCTCTCGGTAATGCACATCACTTAAGCCTTGCAAGCATTGCAACTAATAAGTTAGTTGCGGGATGATGTATTACGGAACGAGTAAAGAGACTTGCCGGTAACGAGATTGAACTAGGTATTGAGATACCGACGATCGAATCTCGGGCAAGTAACATACCGATAACAAAGGGAACAACGTATGTTGTTATGCGGTCTGACCGATAAAGATCTTGTAGAATATGTAGGAGCCAATATGAGCATCCAGGTTCCGCTAATGGTTATTGACCGGAGATGTGTCTCGGTCATGTCTACATAGTTCTCGAACCCGTAGGATCCGCCCGCTTAAAGTTCGGTGATGATCGTAATTAGGGTTTTTGTGTTTTGATGTACCGAAGGTTGTTCGGAGTCCCGGATGTGATCAAGAACATGGCGAGGAGTCTCGAAATGGTCGAGACATAAAGATTGATATATTGGAAGCCTATATTTGGATATCGGAAATGTTCCGGGTGAAATCGGGATTTTACCGGAGTACCGGGGGGTTACCGGAAACCCCCCGGGGGTTATTGGGCCTACTTGGGCCATAAGGGAGAAGAGGAGGGCCGGCCAGGGCAGGCTGCGCGCCCCCTCCCCCCTAGTCCGAATAGGACAAGGAAAGGGGGGCGGCGCCCCCCTTTCCTCTTTCTCCCTTCCTCCTTCCTTTTCCAACAAGGCAAGAGAAGGAAGTCCTACTCCCGGTGGGAGTAGGACTCCTCCAGGCGCACCCCTAGGGCCGGCCGCACCTCCCCCTCTCCCTCCTTTATATACGGAGGCAAGGGGGCACCCCAGGACACACAAGTTGATCTTCGTGATCGTTCCTTAGCCGTGTGCGGTGCCCCCTTCCACCATATTCCACCTCGGTCATATCGTAGCGGTGCTTAGGCGAAGCCCTGCGTCGGTAGAACATCATCACCTTCATCAAGTCGTCGTGCTAATGAAAATCTCCCTCAACGTTTTGCTGGATCGGAGCTCGAGGGACGTCACCGAGTTGAACGTGTGCAGAACTCGGAGGTGCCATACGTTCGGTACTTGGATCGGTCGGATCGGGAAGACGTACGACTACTTCCTCAATGTTGTGTCAACGCTTCCGTTGCCGGTCTACGAGGGTACGTAGACAACACTCCCCCCTCTCGTTGCTATGCATCACCATGATCTTGTGTGTGCGTAGGAAATTTTTTGAAACTACTACGTTCCCCAACAGTGGCATCCGAGCCAGGTTTTATGCGTTGATGTTGTGCACGAGTAGAACACAAGTGAGTTGTGGGCGATATAAGTCATACTGCTTACCAGCATGTCATACTTTGGTTCGGCGGTATTGTTGGATGAAGCGGCCCGGACCGACATTACGCGTACGCTTACGCGAGACTGGTTCTACCGACATGCTTTGCACACAGGTGGCTAGCGGGTGTCAGTTTCTCCAACTTTAGTTGAACCAAGTGTGGCTACACCCGGTCCTTGCGAAGGTTAAAACAGCACCAACTTGACAAACTATCGTTGTGGTTTTCATGCATAGGTAATAACGGTTCTTGCTAAGCCCGTAGCACCCACGTAAAACTTGCAACAACATAGTAGAGGACGTCTAACTTGTTTTTGCAGGGCATGTTGTGATGTGATATGGTCAAGACATGATGCTAAATTTTATTGTATGAGATGATCATGTTTTGTAACCGAGTTATCGGCAACTGGCAGGAGCCATATGGTTGTCGCTTTATTGTATGCAATGCAATTGCGCTATAATGCTTTACTTTATCACTAAGCGGTAGCGATAGTCGTGGAAGCATAAGATTGGCGAGACGACAATGATGCTACGATGGTGATCAAGGTGTCATGCCGGTGTCGATGGTGATCATGACGGTGCTTCGGAGATGGAGATCACAAGCACAAGATGATGATGGCCATCTCATATCACTTATATTGATTGCATGTGATGTTTATCTTTTATGCATCTTATCTTGCTTTGATTGACGGTAGCATTATAAGATGATCTCTCACTAAATTTCAAGATAAAAGTGTTCTCCCTGAGTATGCACCGTTGCCAAAGTTCATCGTGCCCAAACACCACGTGATGATCGGGTGTGATAAGCTCTACGTCCATCTACAACAGGTGCAAGCCAGTTTTTGCACACGCGGAATACTCAGGTTAAACTTGATGAGCCTAGCATATGCAGATATGGCCTCGGAACACTGAGACCGAAAGGTCGAGCGTGAATCATATAGTAGATATGATCAACATATTGATGTTCACCATTGAAAGCTACTCCATTTCACGTGATGATCAGTTATGGTTTAGTTGATTTGGATCACGTGATCACTTAGAAGATTAGAGGGATGTCTTTCTAAGTGGGAGTTCTTAAGTAATATGATTAATTGAACTTAAATTTATCATGAACTTAATACATGATAGTATCTTGCTTGTCTATGTTTGATTCTAGATAGATGGCCCGTGCTGTTGTTCCGTTGAATTTTAATGCGTTCCTTGAGAAAGCAAAGTTGAAAGATGATGGTAGCAATTACATGGACTGGGTCCATAACTTGAGGATTATCCTCATTGTTGCACAGAAGAATTACGTCCTGGAAGCACCGCTAGGTTCTAGGCCTGCTATTGGAGCAACACTAGATGTTATGAACATCTGGCAGAGCAAAGTTGATGACTACTTGATAGTTCAGTGTGCCATGCTTTACGGCTTAGAATCGGGACTTCAACGACGTTTCGAACATCATGGAGCATATGAGATGTTCCAGGAGTTGAAGTTAATATTTCAAGCAAATGCCCGGATTGAGAGATATGAAGTCTCTAATAAATTCTACAGCTGCAAGACGGAGGAGAATAGTTCTATCAGTGAACATATACTCAAAATGTCTGGGTATCATAATCACTTGACTCAACTGGGAGTTAATCTTCCTGTTGATAGTGTCATTGACAGGGTTCTTCAATCACTACCACCAAGCTACAAGAGCTTCGTGATGAACTATAACATGCAAGGGATGGATAAGACAATTCCCGAGCTCTTCGCAATGCTAAAGGCTGCGGAGGTAGAAATCAAGAAGGAGCATCAAGTGTTAATGGTCAACAAGACCGCCAGTTTCAAGAAAAAGGGCAAAGGAAAGAAGAAGGGGAACTTCAAGAAGAACAGTAAGCAAGTTACTGCTCAGGAGAAGAAACCCAAATCTGGACCTAAGCCTGAAACTGAGTGCTTCTACTACAAGCAGACTGGACACTGGAAGCGGAACTGCCCCAAGTATTTGGCGGATAAGAAGGATGGCAAGGTGAACAAAGGTATATGTGATATACATGTTATTGATGTGTACCTTACTAGAGCTCGCAGTAGCACCTGGGTATTTGATACTAGTTTTGTTGCTAACATTTGCAACTCGAAACAGGGACTACGGATTAAGCGAACACTGGAAAAGGACGAGGTGACGATGCATGTGGGAAATGGTTCCAAAGTCGATGTGATCGCGGTCGGCACGCTACCTCTACATCTACCTTCGGGATTAGTTTTAGACCTAAATAATTGTTATTTGGTGCCAGCGTTGAGCATGAACATTATGTCTGGATTTTGTTTGATGCGATACGGTTATTCATTTAAATCAGAGAATAATGGTTGTTCTATTTATATGAGTAATATCTTTTATGGTCATGCACCCTTGAAGAGTGGTCTATTTTTGATGAATCTCGATAGTAGTGATACACATATTCATAATATTGAAACCAAAAGATGCAGAGTTGATAATGATAGTGCAACTTATTTGTGGCACTGCCGTTTAGGTCATATCAGTGTAAAGCGCATGAAGAAACTCCATACTGATGGACTTTTGGAATCACTTGATTATGAATCACTTGGTACTTGCGAACCGTGCCTCATGGGCAAGATGACTAAAACGCCGTTCTCCGGTACTATGGAGAGAGCAACGGATTTGTTGGAGATCATACATACAGATATATGTGGTTCGATGAATGTTGAGGCTCGTGGCGGATAACGTTATTTTCTCACCTTCATAGATGATTTGAGCAGATATGGGTATATCTACTTAATGAAACATAAGTCTGAAACATTTGAAAAGTTCAAAGAATTTCAGAGTGAAGTTGAAAATCATCGTAACAAGAAAATAAAGTTTCTACGATCTAATCGTGGAGGAGAATATTTGAGTTACAAGTTTGGTCTACATTTGAAACAATGCGGAATAGTTTCGCAACTCACGCCACCCAGAACACCACAGCGTAATGGTGTGTCCGAACGTCGTAATCGTACTTTACTAGATATGGTGCGATCTATGATGTCTCTTATAGATTTACCGCTATCATTTTGGGGTTATGCTTTAGAGACGGCTGCATTCACGTTGAATAGGGCACCATCGAAATCCGTTGAGAGGACACCTTATGAACTGTGGTTTGGCAAGAAACCCAAGTTGTCGTTTCTGAAAGTTTGGGGCTGCGATGCTTATGTGAAAAAGCTTCAACCTGATAAGCTTGAACCCAAATCAGAGAAATGTGTCTTCATAGGATACCCAAAGGAAACTGATGGGTACACCTTCTATCACAGATCCGAAGGCAAGACTTTCGTTGCTAAGAATGGATCCTTTCTAGAGAAGGAGTTTCTCTCGAAAGAAGTGAGTGGGAGAAATGTAGAACTTGATGAGGTAACTGTACCTGCTCCCTTATTGGAAAGTAGCACATCACAGAAACCGGTTCCTGTGACACCTACACCAATTAGTGAGGAAGCAAATGATAATGATCATGAAACTTCAGATCAAGTTACTACCGAACCTCGTAGATCAACCAGAGTAAGGCCCGCACCAGAGTGGTACGGTAATCCTGTTCTGGAAGTCATGCTACTAGATCATGATGAACCTACGAACTATGAAGAAGCGATGGTGAGCCCAGATTCCGCAAAATGGCTAGAAGCCATGAAATCTGAGATGGGATCCATGGAGAACAAAGTGTGGACTTTGGTTGACTTGCCCGTTGATCGGCAAGCAATTGAGAATAAATGGATCTTCAAGAAGAAGACTGACGCCGACGGTAATGTTATTGTCTACAAAGCTCGATTTGTTGCGAAAGGTTTTCGACAAGTTCAAGGGATTGACTACGATGAGACCTTCTCACCCGTAGCGATGCTTAAGTCTGTCCGAATCATATTAGCAATTGCCGCATTTTATGATTATGAAATTTGGCAAATGGATGTCAAAACTGCATTCCTGAATGGATTTCTGGAAGAAGAGTTGTATATGATGCAACCAGAAGGTTTTGTCGATCCAAAGGGAGCTAACAAAGTGTGCAAGCTCCAGCGATCCATTTATGGACTGGTGCAAGCCTCTCGGAGTTGGAATAAACGCTTTGATAGTGTGATCAAAGCATTTGGTTTTGTACATACTTTTGGAGAAGCCTGTATTTACAAGAAAGTGAGTGGGAGCTCTGTAGCATTTCTGATATTATATGTGGATGACATATTATTGATTGGAAATGATATAGAATTTCTGGATAGCATAAAGGGATACTTGAATAAGAGTTTTTCAATGAAAGACCTCGGTGAAGCTGCTTACATATTGGGCATTAAGATCTATAGAGATAGATCAAGACGCTTAATTGGACTTTCACAAAGCAGATACATTGAGAAAGTTTTGAAGAAGTTCAAAATGGATCAAGCAAAGAAAGGGTTCTTGCCTGTGTTACAAGGTGTGAAGTCAAGTAAGACTCAATGTCCGACCACCGCAGAAGATAGAGAGAAAATGAAAGATGTTCCCTATGCTTCAGCCATAGGCTCTATCATGTATGCAATGCTGTGTACCAGACCTGATGTGTGCCTTGCTATAAGTCTAGTAGGGAGGTACCAAAGTAATCCAGGAGTGGATCACTGGACAGCGGTCAAGAACATCCTGAAATACCTGAAAAGGACTAAGGATATGTTTCTCGTATATGGAGGTGACAAAGAGCTCATCGTAAATGGTTACGTTGATGCAAGATTTGACACTGATCCGGACGATTCTAAATCGCAAACCGGATACGTGTTTATACTGAACGGTGGAGCTGTCAGTTGGTGCAGTTCTAAACAAAGCGTCGTGGCGGGATCTACATGTGAAGTAGAGTACATAGCTGCTTCGGAAGCACCAAATGAAGGAGCCTGGATGAAGGAGTTCATATCCGATCTAGGTGTCATACCTAGTGCATCGGGTCCAATAAAAATCTTTTGTCACAATACTGGTGCAATTGCCTTGGCGAAGGAATCCAGATTTCACAAGAGAACCAAGCACATCAAGAGATGCTTCAATTTCATTCGGGATTTAGTCCAAGTGGGAGACATAGAAATTTGCAAGATACATACGGATCTGAATGTTGCAGACCCGCTGACTAAGCCTCTTCCACGAGCAAAACATGATCAGCACCAAGCCTCCATGGGTGTTAGAATCATTACTGTGTAATCCAGATTATTGACTCTAGTGCAAGTGGGAGACTGAAGGAAATATGCCCTAGAGGCAATAATAAAGTTATTATTTATTTCCTTATATCATGATAAATGTTTATTATTCATGCTAGAATTGTATTAACCGGAAACATAATACATGTGTGAATACATAGACAAACAGAGTGTCACTAGTATGCCTCTACTTGACTAGCTCATTGATCAAAGATGGTTATGTTTCCTAACCATAGACATGAGTTGTCATTTGATTAACGGGATCACATCATTAGGAGAATGATGTGATTAACTTGACCCATTCCGTTAGCTTAGCACTTGATCGTTTAGTCTGTTGCTATTGCTTTCTTCATAACTTATACATGTTCCTATGACTATGAGATTATGCAACTCCCGTTTATCGGAGGAACACTTTGTGTGCTCCAAACGTCACAACGTAACTGGGTGATTATAAAGGTGCTCTACATGTGTCTCCAAAGGTACTTGTTGGCTTGGCATATTTCGAGATTAGGATTTGTCACTCCGATTGTCGAAGAGGTATCTCTGGGCCCTCTCGGTAATGCACATCACATAAGACTTGCAAGCATTGCAACTAATAAGTTAGTTGCGGGATGATGTATTATGCAACGAGTAAAGAGACTTGCCGGTAACGAGATTGAACTAGGTATTGAGATACCGACGATCGAATCTCGGGCAAGTAACATACCGATGACAAAGGGAACAACGTATGTTGTTATGCGGTCTGACCGATAAAGATCTTCGTAGAATATGTAGGAGCCAATATGAGCATCCAGGTTCCGTTATTGGTTATTGACCGGAGACGTGTCTCGGTCATGTCTACATAGTTCTCGAACCCATAGGGTCCGCACGCTTATAGTTCGGTGACGATCGTAATTAGGGTTTTTGTGTTTTGATGTACCGAAGGTTGTTCGGAGTGCCGGATGTGATCACGGACATGACGAGGAGTCTCGAAATGGTCGATACATAAAGATTGATATATTGGGAGCCTATATTTCGATATCGGAAACGTCCCGGGTGAAATCAGGATTTAACCGGAGTACCGGGGGGTTACCGGAAACCCCCCGGGGGTTATTGGGCCTACATGGGCCATAAGGGAGAAGAGGAGGGCGTAGGAAAATTTTCGAAATTACTATGTTCCCCAACACAAAGTAGCGTAAGTATTTCCATCAGTTTTTGAGAACCAAGGTATCAATCCAGTAGGAGGCTACGCGCGAGTCCCTCGTACCTGCACAAAAAAATAATTCCTCGCAACCAATGCGATAAGGGGTTGTCAATCCCTTCACGGTCACTTACGAGAGTGAGATCTGATAGATATGATAGAATAATATTTTTAGTATTTTTGTGATAAAGATGCAAAGTAAAATAAAAGAAAAGTAAAAAGCAAAGGAAATAACTAAGTATTGGAAGATTAATATGATGAAGATAGACCCGGGGGCCATAGGTTTCACTAGTGGCTTCTCTTAAGAGCATAAGTATTTTACGGTGGGTGAATGAATTACTGTTGAGCAATTGACAGAATTGAGCATAGTTATGAGAATATGTAGGTATGATCATGTATATAGGCATCACGTCCGAGACAAGTAGAATGACTCCTGCCTGCATCTATTACTATTACTCCACTCATCGACCGCTATCCAGCATGCATCTAGAGTATTAAGTTCATGAAAACAGAGTAACGCCTTAAGCAAGATGACATGATGTGGAGGGATAAATTCATGCAATATGATAAAGCCCCCATCTTGTTATCCTCGATGGCAACAATACAATACGTGCCTTGCTGCCCCTACTGTTACTGGGAAAGGACACCGCAAGATTGAACCCAAAGCTAAGCACTTCTCCCATTGCAAGAAAGATTAATCTAGTAGGCCAAACCAAACTGATAATTCGAAGATACTTGCAAAGATAACCAATCATACATAAAAGAATTCAGAGAAGATTCAAATATTGTTCATAGATAATCTTGATCATAAGCCCACAATTCATCGGTCTCAACAAACACACTGCAAAAAGAAGATTACATCGAATAGATCTCCACAAGAGAGGGGGAGAACATTGTATTGAGATCCAAAAAGAGAGAAGAAGCCATCTAGCTAATAACTATGGACCCGAAAGTCTGAGGTAAACTACTCACACTTCATCGGAGAGGCTATGGTGATGATGTAGAAGCCCTCCGTGATGGATGCCCCCTCCGGCGGAGCTCCGAAACAAGCCCCAAGATGGGATCTCGTGGATACAGAAGGTTGCGGCGGTGGAATTAGGTTTTTGGCTCTGTCTCTGATCGTTTGGGCGTACGTAGGTATATATAGGAGGAAGGAGTACGTCGATGGAGCAACAGGGGGCCCACGGGGGTGGAGGGCGCGCCTGGGGGGGGGGGGGTAGGCGCGCCCCCTACCTCGTGGCTTCCTCCTTTATTTCTTGACGTAGGGTCCAAGTCTCCTGGATCATGTTTGTTCCGAAAATCACGTTCCCGAAGGTTTCATTCCGTTTGGACTCCGTTTGATATTCCTTTTCTCCAAAAACCTAAAATAAGCAAAAAAAACAACAATTCTGGGTTGGGCCTCCGGTTAATAGGTTAGTCCCAAAAATAATAGAAAAGTGGATAATAAAGCCCAATAATGTCCAAAATAGTAGATAATATAGCATGGAGCAATCAAAAATTATAGATACGTTGGAGACGTATCATCAATGATCGAAAAGGCAAGGCCTCCTGCCTAGGACCTCTTGACTACTCCTCGAAGTTGAACTCCACGTATAATCATCCTCATGATCCTCTGGCTCCTGGACTCCATCTTATGATCACAATAACCGGGAAAAGGGGAAAAAGAAGTAGCAAACCAACCGTGAGTACTGATCCAAAGTACTCGCAAGCAAGGATCTACACTACATATGCATCGGTATCAATGAAATGGGTAGTATATGTGGACTAAACTTCAGAATGCCAGAATAAGAGGGGGATAGCTAGTCCTATCAAAGACTACGCTTCTGGCCGCCTCCATCTTGAAGCATGTAGGAGAGAGTAGCAAGTGCAACATCAAGTAGCAACACATAGCATAATCCTACCCGACGATCCTCCCCTCGTCGCCCTGTGGGAAAGCGATCACTGGGTTGTATCTAGAACTTGTAAGAGGTGTGTTTTATTAAGTATCTGGTTCTAGTTGTCATAAGGTCAGAATACAACTCCGGTTCATCCTTTTACCAAGGGATACGACTATCTGAATAGATAAACTTCCCTGCAGGGGTGCACCACATTACCCAACACGCTCGATCCCTCTGGCAGGACACACTTTCCTAGGTCATGCCCGGCCTCTAAAGATCAACACGTCACAGCACGAAGTAGGCATAACAGAGAGGTCAGCATGCCGGTCTAAATCCTAAGGGCGCAGGGGTCTGGGCCCATTGCCTGTTGCACACCTACACGTTGCGTACGCGGCCGGTGAGCAGACCTAGCAACCTCCATTACAAAGGAAGTTGCATTACGCGATCCAACCCGGCGCGCGCCGCTCGGTCGCTAACGTCAAGAAGGCTTCGGCTGATACCACGACGTCGAGTGCCCATAACTGTTCCCGCGTAGTTGGTTAGTGCGTATAGGCGATCAAATATCCAGATCTCGTTAAGCGTGTTATTTTAAAGTAACCGCCGACACCGACCAGGGACCAGGCCCACATGTCTCCTAGGTGGTCACAACCTGCCCTGTCGCTCCGCCACAAAGTAACAATCAGGGGGCTGCCGGAAACCCAGGCCCACCACTATCTGGGTGGAACCACCTGCCCCTTCAGCCCCCATCTCCGAATCATCAACATGAGTATGTTATACTATAGTATATACCCGTGATCACCTCCTGAGCGATCACGGCCCAGTAGTATAGCATGGCAGACAGACAAGAGTGTAGGGTGTGACGCCCGGATAAATAAGCTACAATAACCCTCTAGTAATGATGCCACATCACCACGATTACAGTTGTCAAGTCCCACGTTGATTCAAATCAATTCAAAATTCAAATTCAAATTCAAACTCAAGTCAAACCATAAATGTTTTCAAATGTTGAAACTAAAATATTCAAAATGTAGCAAATAAATCATATATGATTATGGTGGAGAAAACACTTTTTTATAAAATCTTTAGATGCATTAAATTAAGTAAAACAAGGGCTAAACAATTATTTAAATGCTTTTAAAATAATAAACAATTACAAACCATTTTATTTTAAGTGCTAAATTATTTGTGGCAGAGGCACATTTTGTAACACTAAATTAGGTGCCACTTTTGTATTTTATTAAAACTAAAATAACTAGATACTAAAGTGAAAACTAAAATAACCCACGTCGGTGCCCGCCTTGGTTGCTGCCTCTAGGGGCGCTGCTCCCTGTCGCGGTCCTGCGCCCGCGAGCACGAGCCCGCCGCCGCTTCCTCGCTGACCCCGCCCATCGAGTGTTGCGCTTGCCGTCACGCATCGCGCCGCTGCCCTGTCCACCATGCCTCATGCGTTCGCCGCTTCTGCTATGCAGTTGCCGCGCCCCGGGCACCCCCCGACCGCTCGTTCGCTGCTCGCGGCCACCCCCACGCTCGCTCCACTCGCGCCTCGTCGATGCTTGCCGGCACCGCCTCGGTCGAAGACCCGCCCGCTGCGTCTCCCCTGGCCGCTCGCCCAACTCGTCGGCTGCCGGCTGCACCAGCCGTACCGGTCCTGCATCGCCCCCGCTTGTGGCTCCCCCTGGCGGCGCCCTGCGAGTGTGCCTCACGCGGCCGGGCCACGCCCTCCCGCGCAGCTGCCACCACTCACGCCTCCCGCTTGCCTGGCCGCCCCCCGTGTGTGCCCTTAGTGGCCGCCGTCGCTCCCCATGGTGCGTGCTCGCGTGTGAGCCCAGTTGCTAGAGCCGGCCCTGTGTAGTTAGGAGCTAACTCCTAATTAGGTTAGTAAATAACCCCCCACTAATTATTCGCTGATAGTAGGCCCCACTTGCTAATTAGTCTAACCAAATCAATTAAATACATTGTTAAAATTATGTCCCACTGACAACCAGGGCCCACCACTAATTAATTTATTTTAAACACACTGTTAAAATAGTGGGACACTGATAGTTGGACCCCACCGATCAGTTTGACCAGGTCAACTATCAACCCAGTTGACTGTTGACTAGGGTGCTGATTGGGCAGTGGCCCACCTGTCATCCACTAAGGCTAGCTCAGAATTGGGTGCACCTAGCATTTCATTTTCATTTTTGAATTAAATCAAATCCAAAAATTTCAGAAAATGTTTAAAATTTGAAAATTAATATAAAATAAATCGTAACTTGGATGGAAAAACTGTGTACATGAAAGTTGCTCAGAACGACGAGACGAATCCGGATACGCAGCCCGTTCGTCTGCCACGCATCCCTAGCATAGAGAACACGCAACTTTCCCCCTCCGTTTCATTTGTCCGAAAACGCGAAACACCGGAGACATTTTCCCAGATGTTTCCCCCCTTCACCGGTACCACCTCATACTGCGTTAGGGCACCCCTAGCACCGCTACTTGTCATGTCATGCATCGCTATGCATCTGTTTGCATTATATTCATTGTTTCTTCCCCCTCTTCTCCCCGATAGACTACGAGACTGACACCGCTGCTGGTGCCCCGATCGACTACGCTGTTGATGACCCCTCTTTCTTGCCAGAGCAACTAGGCAAGCCCCCCCATGATCAACCCGATATCGCCTATTCTTCTCTCTACTGCTTGCATTAGAGTAGTGTAGCATGTTACTGCTTTCCGATAATCCTATTCTGATGCATAGCCTGTCTTTGCTACTACTGTTGTTACATTTACCTGCAATCCTAAATGCTTAGTATAGGATGCTAGTTTATCATCAGTGGCCTACATTCTTGTCTGTCTGCCATGCTATACTACCGGGCCGTGATCACTCGGGAGGTGATCACGGGTATATATTATATACTTCATACTATAAATGTTGTGACTAAACTCGGGTCGGCTCATTGAGTACCCGCAAGTGATTTCTGATGTTGGGGGCTGAGGGGGCAGGTGGTTCCACCCAGGTAGTGGTGGGCCTAGGTTCCCGACGGGCCCCGACTGATACTTTGAGGCGGAGCAACAGGGCAGGCGGAGACCACCTAGGTGAGAGGTGGGCCTGGCCCTGGTCAGTGTTCGCGGTTACTTCAAAATAACACGCTCAACGAGATCTGGGTATTTGATCTGAGTCTGGCTACTGGCCTATACGTACTAACCAACTACGTGGGAACAATTATGGGCACTCGACGTCGTGGTATCAGCCCAAGCCTTCGTGACGTCAGCGACTGAGCGGCGCGCGCCGAGTTGGACCGCGTAACGCAACTTCCTTTATAATGGAGGTCGCTAGGTCTGCTCTCCGGCCGCCCTCGCAACATGCAGGTGTGCAATGGGCGATGGGCCCAGACCCCTACGCGCATAGGATTTAGACTGGCGTGCTGACCTCTCTGTTGTGCCTATGTAGGGCCGCGACGTGTTGATCTCTCGAGGCCGAGCATGACCCCGACAAGTGTGTCCGGACAAAGGGGATCGAGCGTGTTGGGAAATGTGGTGCACCCCTGCAGGGAAGTTAATCTATTCGAATAGCCATGATCTTCGGTAACAGGACGACTTGGAGTTGTACCTTGACCTTATGACAACTAGAACCGGATACTTCATAAAACACACCCTTCCAAGTGCCAGATACAAGCGGTGATCGCTCTCTCATAGGGCGATGAGGGGAGGTGTAACACCCCCAGTGTCATGCTACAATAATCCTCTATGATTAAAGTAATCATTTTTTCAAACAGCGCTTAATCATCCTTGTTCAATATTCCATTTGAAATTCCAGTCAAATCAAATTCAAGTAAAGTTTGATGTTGCTCAAAAGTTGCTGGAAAAATGTTCATCTTTTAGCAAATAATCCAAAACTTTTACTGTTAAGGAACACAACATCATCATCAACTCTAAAAGGGCCTAACGCATTTTAACAGAGCAAAAACAGCCTTTATAATGCCTTTTTCATTATTGAGTAAATTCAAATGAACTCCGGAAATGCCCAAACTTTTTGTGGCAGTGCTGCATATTGCAAAGTAATTATGTGACCAAGTTTCACATTTTTGCAAAATCTTATGGAAGCTCAAAATATTACTAAACCCCCCCTTTCTGTAAAAAGAAAATAGAAAAGGCCACTGTGCACTGGCCCAAGTGCACAGTGCCAAGAGCCCAGCCCACCACGGCCTCCTCCTTCTCCCCCGTTCTCTGTTCAAGCGACCGAGGCGCACCACTGTCGCCGCCGAGCCAGCTCGCCGACAGTGTTACTGGGTGGATAAGGCCTCCACCGAAGCCTCCCCCCAAGATATTTTCCCCCTCTCTCGCTCCGCCTCTCCCTATCCCCGCCAGATTCTCCCTCACGCGCTCGCCGCTCTTCCCTCTCCTTGCCCGAGCACTTCGCCGTCGCCCTCCGTCGATCTCGCAGTCCCCAGCTCCCCCCCCCCTCGATCATGCTGGTGGCTGGAAGGAGCGCCGTCCTCCACTCCGTCGTCCTCGACCATCAGCGGGAGCTGGGAGGCCCTGTAGTGGCCGCTCTCCTCCACCCCCTTCCGCCTCTGTCGCCGGCAATCTTCGTCGTCTCCGGTGAACCCTGCGCTCCTAAGCTGTCGCAGGCTTTTCGTAGCCGCTCGATGAGCTCCTCCCTCCCTCCATTCTTCTCCTTGCACCGCGTGGCTCTCCCTAGCTAGCTTGTCGCCATTGCTGTGAGCTCACCGTCGTAGATCACCTCACCGTCATGGCCACCGTGGCCCGAGCTCGCGCCCGAGCTCGTAACCGGGCTCCTGGAGCTCGTAGGAGCACAACGCCGCTCCCCGCATCGCCTGACTTGCCCTGCGTCACCGTAGACACCAACGGCCGAACTCTGGCGTCCGCTCCGCCGCTAGCCATCGCCGTCTCCGGCCGTTTTCGACCAAACCGCCGCGACAGATCGATGCGCGGATGAGAGCCCGTTTGAAAGAACCTAACCGCGTGCCAAGTGATGCGCTGTAGCGCGATTCCGGCCATCTCCGGCGTTCGGCCGCCGCAGATGGCCTCGCCGGCGTTGCTCCGGCGCTGGCGCTGACCTGGCACCGGCAGGGCCCGCCTCTGGGTCACTGCCTGTGGGCCCCCTGGACCCAGTTGACCACGTTGACCGTGGTCAACTATGCTGACTGGGCACTCAGTGACACTGACGTGCGGGTCCCACTTCTTAATCCTCTAATTAAAACATTTTAATAATTAAAACTAATTAGTTTAGTTAATTGGACACTGACAAGTGGGCCCAGTAGTTTTACTAACTAAATTTAGATTAGTTTAAACCCTGTTTAACCCACTGTCTATGACAGATGGGTCCCCATGTCAGTTTTGACTGGTCAGCCGTCCTATTGACTGTTGACGTCG
Source organism: Triticum aestivum (assembly GCF_018294505.1). Taxonomy (NCBI): domain Eukaryota; kingdom Viridiplantae; phylum Streptophyta; class Magnoliopsida; order Poales; family Poaceae; genus Triticum; species Triticum aestivum. The sequence goes on from NC_057797.1 coordinate 108,912,770, forward strand.
CTATGACGTCATGCTGATGCAATATTCCTTTTTTGTTTTTTATATAGTTTCCGAAAATGCTTTAATCTTTGAAAATTCATAGAAAATAAATCGTAACTCGGATGAAAATGTTTTCTATATGAAAGTTGCTCAGAAAAATCCAACGAATCCGAATACGCGGTTTGTTCATCTGTCACATGCCCCTAGCATGCTGAACATGGAACTTTCCCCCTCCGATCATCTGTTTGACACAGGTCCGGAACCGGGAAAACATTACCGGTTGACTTCCGCCCTCATCGGTATCGGGTTGCACCATGTTACAACACGTCTAGCTCTGCCTGTTGTCCTAGTATGCACTTGCTTGCTATGTATTTACTGTTTCTCCCCCCCCCCCTCTTCTTTTCGGTAGCCCCCTGACGATGCTGATGCCCCTGTGATCGACTACGTTGATGACGACCCCTCCTTGCCAGAGCAACCAGGCAAGCCCCCCCTTTGATCATCCCGATATCGCCCATTCCTTTCTCTCATGCTTGCATTAGATTTTGCTACTGTTATTGTATGCTCCTATTCTGATGCATAGCCTGCTTTTGTATCTGTATTGTACCTTACCTGCTTATCCTAAACTGCTTAGTATAGGTTGGTTAATGATCCATTAGTGACCCCCACCTTGTCCTTGTTGCCCCTGCTTCATCATTGAAGACCCGATCAACGGGATTGAAGACCAGGCCCCGACACTGCACATCACTTTCCCCTTAGTTGCTCGACACTGCTGGGTTACTATCGAGTGCCGAGGGTGAGACCTCTACAGCACTTCTGATGTTAACCCTGTAGTGTAGCTATTCGGTCGTGGTCATCGAGGGTGATTCCACCTTAACCACTTCCGATATGACTCTGTCGTGCAACCCCTCAAGTGTGAACCTCGGGGGTGATTCCTCTTACGTTCACCTTGATGATTACATTGAGTGGAATTCACCGGGGGTGATTCCTCGGGTTTTCCCCTTGATGTTTAAACACACAGTTACTATGGTTACTATGACTTTACACTGAACCATGTTACTAAAGACGGGTCGACCCTGAGGGGTGCCCGCGCGAGCATAATTGCGAGTGATGAGGAGTCGGGTTGACCTGGAAGGTGCCCGTGAGATAATTACGAGGCGTGGCCGGGCATTCTTAGCCCTTGCCGCAAGTCCTCGAGACGGGGCAACGGGGTCACATCTTTCGTGAGTCTCTGCTTGTTACCGCGCGTTCCTAATCCACTACGATTTGGATATTTGATCCGAGGGGCCTCTGGCCTGATAGCACTAACCATCACGTGGGCATAGTATGGGCGTTCTGCGTCGTATGCATCAGCCGAAGCTTAATAGACGTCAGCGACTGAGCGGCGCGCGCCGGGTTGGACTGGTAAGCACCTACCTTTTTAAGGAGGTAGCTAGGTCTGCTCACCGGCCGCGTTCGCAACGTGCAGGAGTTTCCGGGGAGATGGCCCATGACCCCTGGGGGCATAGGTTTAGTCCGGCGTGCTGGCCTCTCTATTAAGCCTAGGTCGGGTTGCGGCGTATTGTTTGGCCGAGGCCGGGCATGACCCAGGAAAGTGTGTCCGGCCGGAGTTAATCGAGCGTGGTGGGTAAGTTGGTGCACCCCTGCAGGGAAGAAACATCTATCGATAGCCTGTCCTACGGTAACGGACACTTGGAGTTGTATCCCGATCGATACAACTAGAACTGGATACTTGTGATGAGAACTGGATGGTGATGAGGATTTGATTGTGATGATAACTGGATAGTATGGCTCTGGGATTGCTTTCTCGCAGGGAGTCGAGAAAGGATCTCTGGCCGAGGTTGATAACACTACTACCACTTTACTTTATGCTACTCTACTCCCTCTTGTTTGCTACAAGATGGTGGTTTCCAGAAGATGCTAGTCTTCGATAGGACTAGGCCTTCTCTCTATTCTGGCATTTCTGCAGCCCAGTCCACATATACAACCCCTCTTTGATAATGTTGCATCTGTAGTGTAGATCCTTGCTTGCGAGTACTTTGGATGAGTACTCACGGTTGCTTTGCTCCCTCTTTTTCCCCTTTTCCAGTCTTCTCGGATGACGCAACCAGATGATGGAGTCCAGGTGCCAGATGACACCTTTGACGACTGCTACTACACCGAGGGCGCCTACTACTACGTGAAGACTACCGACAACCAGGAGCAGTTAGGAGGCTCCCAGGCAGGAGGCCTTGCCTTTTCGATCGATGTTGCTTTTGTGCTAGCCTTCTTAAGGCAAACTTGTTTAACTCATGTCTGTACTCAGATGTTGTTGCTTCCGCTGACTCTTGTGTATTCGAGCTTATGTATTCGAGCCCTCGAGGCCCCTGGCTTGTAATATAAAGCTTGTATTATTTTAATTTGTGTCTAGAGTTGTGTTGTGATATCTTTCCATGAGTCCTTGATCTTGATCGTACACATTTGCGTGTATGATTAGTGTACGATTGAATCGAGGGCGTCACAAGTTGGTATCAGAGCCAACTGCATGTAGGTAGCCCCCTTTCCAACTCCTTGGTCGAAATTGAGTCTAGTCAATGAAAGACTTTTACTAACTTGGTTGTGTGGCTTACGGGCCCACGTCGCCATTGGGTGGTATTAGGATCATTTATTCCTTTTCCTTACTCTGGGATTCCGATCTCTTGTCTATTCGGGTTAAACATTTTACTAACTCTGACATTAGGTTCTCGTACCCACTTCCTCCCAGAGAGCCCCGACATTACCGTTGATCGCTTGCTTCGCCAGAAGTTTCTGCAGATACTCCTTAATGTTTTTCGAGAACCTGTGCCCACTGCCTTGCAGTTCCTGACCACAGATAATCCCCGTGAATGACATCCTTGCCGCTTGTACCTTCATACCCAGTTGCTCCTATTATTACAAGATGTACTCTCCGGTGTTTCGAGAATCCTTTGTGCCTTCTGCCTTGTGGTTTCTTTTTGCACTACGGATAATTCGCCGAACCCGTTCATCCCCAGTTGTTCACATGATTTCCAAAATACTTGGAAATACTATGTGATCTTCCAAAAAATCCTCTGCAGCCTATTGCTCTTGATTTTCCTTGCCTGCTTGCATTAGGATTAATTCCATATGTCTAGCAATATTCTTTAAAATTCTTTGTGGCTGTCATTCTAATCCTATGGATTCAACGTGTGAGCAAATACTCGCAATCATCAATTAATCCTTGGAAATTTTCTTTCCGGCTTCGACATCGCTCCGGTTATGAGCTGGTTCTTGCCCAATCAAGACTTGATCGGGGCCATATTTAAGTCTATTCAACTTACTCACCTTTTGATCAGAGCCTCTGCTTCTGATCCTTCGACTTGAAATCATAACTCCTTTGTACTCAAGCATCGAATTATTCAGATGTTTCTATAACCCGATGTCTTTGCATTCTTTCTTCTTCTGGGTGAGTATCGATACTCACATCAGATCTTTTTTGGACCACCATATCCTTGATTGGATTATTATCCGACAATGTCCTTCATATTCATTAAACTTGTGAGTTTTGCCCTGACACATAATGCCTTTGGTAAATTCTATCATCTGCTTTTGTCAACCGTGCTCTGCTTTCGAGCTGGTATATTTTAATCCTGAAGTTAGTGGTATATGTTCCTAAGATACCCCTACGGGTTGAACCTATGCCTTCACTAATCCATGTGAACTCGAAAGAGATGTGAGTCATACTCTTCTGGTGCTTCACCAGGTAAATCTTTCACACTACAATTTCTTCGAAAACGAGGAGTGAATGAAAGGTTATGCATTGAAGAAGTGGGAGTCGACCTTGAACTTTGTGTTCATGCACATGGACACGAGGTAGATCTTATCATGGAAGCTTATCTTAAAATTAATTATCTCCTTGGTATAAGTTCATCTTATTTCTGGGTTTTGGTCCTTTGCAACCGTGGACCCGACCATGATTAGTCTCCCTTGATTCCATTTCTCAGGCAAGTTAAAGCACTTGTCTTTTGCAGGTCAATGTATCTCCGCAACCTCTATTTTGATCTTCCTTCGGGTATTACCCTTCGGTATCTCGAGAATATCAAAGAACTGTGTTGCTTCCTATTAGTCTCCATCTAGTATTGCTACTCACCGATTTCATTTTCCCCCAGGATCTGAGTTTTTAATCACTCAAGGACACCGGTAAGTGAATCGGTTGGATCGATTCCGCACTCCGATTCTATAACTAAGTAATTTTCATTGCTTCCGAGTTTAATAATCCTTCAAGTCATTCCTAGCCTGGTCGGCTATGTCAATATCGTGCCAAATTTTAACTGTGCTACCTGGTTCTTCTTCCCGGAGCACAATTTTGACGATGAGCTAAGCCTACATCGACTTTCCTCGTCATATCATTTTGTCTTGAATAGCAAGCTTAATTTCGAGTTTGTGTCGTACCCGTGGTTCCAATAACCTTTCGCTTCATCATTCCTTTGACTTGATGTCATCGCCAATCGATTACATCTTCATTAAATCTCTCGACAAATGCTTCGTGATCATCATCAATATTCTGAGCTCTTCCAGGATATCAATCGAATTCATGATGAGAAATACAATCCTTGCCCCTCGATGATTTAAGTTATCATCGACAACATTCTTGCCTTCCCCAACACAAACTTGTTCACATAATTTTGGTAATACACCCTTTTTGACATGTCGATGGATTGTTGCTGAGCCCATCGGCCACACCCTCATCTTTTCTTTGCTGAAATTGTATGACTTATTTTCTAAGTTGTTTCCGATGGATCCTTTGTGTATCTGAAGTCCGACCTTTCCCTGATGACCATGTCAACACTATCCCGGAACATGTGTGTGGTACTCCGATCATCAACAAGAACATTGGGAGTGCAATGCTAACTATTCTTGATCAATTATCCAATCACCATTGTATGTGTAAACCTCATAAATTCCTTGCCCCTTTGTCTAAACGGTTTAATACTTGGAGTCCAATCATGCTCTGCCTTTCTTTGGGAAAGTTATACTCTAATACTTGGGTATAAACATTTTTCCTTTCCATTGGTCTGATTATCATAATAATCACATATTCCTTTCCATTGTTTTGTTTAACCTATCTTGTGATCCATATGTTCTAAGCAGTAATAGTTCCCGGCTTATGTAAACACCTCGGTGTACAATTGGTCAGTAAGACCTTGTTATTATTGCTGTTGACATTCCGGTAACCACCGATGGACGAGAACTTCGCCTATTGGTCCGCCTCGTTTAATCGAGCAGGAAAATGGTTCTCTTCGTCCCTCGCCCTTGGTACCAACGTTGTTGGCGACATAACTGACAGACTATCCCCTGACATGCCTTTCCCTCATGACCGTGCAAGATGTCACCACCCTTCCTGCATTTAACCCACATGGTGGGCCCATAACCCACAGTTCCACTGGATCGAAACCTGACTCTCCTGTACATCCTTAATTCTGAAGTATCCTTTGCTCTTAACCTTGTGTGTTATCATGAGCCACCCTCTGAGAGATGATCTATTCCCAATGCTCTGAGCCCCCCTTCTCTTACTCTGTTCAGGTATCGATCATTTGTACATTCACATGAAACTTCCTATTGTACCTTCATACTTTGCTCTTGATGTTTTCTTAAGTTTCGACTCGAGAGATACTTCTGCCACATTCCCTTAATTGTTCACGAGATGATTAACCCTATAAAGATTAGTCCTCCTGAAGTTACCCATCACTTCCCCACTTAAATCTCGGGACGAGATTTCTTGTAGTGGAAGAGATTTGTAACACCCCCAGTGTCATGCTACAGTAATCCTCTATGATTAAACTAATCATTTTTTCAAACAGCGCTTAATCATCCTTGTTCAATATTCCATTTGAAATTCCAGTCAAATCAAATTCAAGTAAAGTTTGATGTTGCTCAAAAGTTGCTGGAAAAATGTTCATCTTTTAGCAAATAATCCAAAACTTTTACTGTTAAGGAACACAACATCATCATCAACTCTAAAAGGGCCTAATGCATTTTAACAGAGCAAAAACAGCCTTTATAATGCCCTTTTCATTATTGAGTAAATTCAAATGAACTCCGGAAATGCCCAAACTTTTTGTGGCAGTGCTGCATATTGCAAAGTAATTATGTGACCAAGTTTCACATTTTTGCAAAATCTTATGGAAGCTCAAAATATTACAAAACCCCCCTTTCTGTAAAAAGAAAATAGAAAAGGCCACTGTGCACTGGCCCAAGTGCACAGTGCCTAGAGCCCAGCCCACCACGGCCTCCTCCTTCTCCCCCGTTCTCTGTTCAAGCGACCGAGGCGCACCACCGTCGCCGCCGAGCCAGCTCGCCGACAGTGTTACTGGGTGGATAAGGCCTCCACCGAGGCCTCCCCCCCCAAGATATTTTCCCCCTCTCTCGCTCCGCCTCTCCCTATCCCCGCCAGATTCTCCCTCACGCGCTCGCCGCTCTTCCCTCTCCTTGCCCGAGCACTTCGCCGTCGCCCTCCGTCGATCTCGCGGTCCCCGGCTCCCCCCCTCGATCATGCTGGTGGCTGGAAGGAGCGCCGTCCTCCGCTCCGTCGTCCTCGACCATCAGCGGGAGCTGGGAGGCCCTGTAGTGGCCGCTCTCCTCCACCCCCTTCCGCCTCTGTCGCCGGCAATCTTCGTCGTCTCCGGTGAACCCTGCGCTTGTCACAGGCTTTTCGTAGCCGCTCGGTGAGCTCCTCCCTCCCTCCATTCTTCTCCTTGCACCGCGTGGCTCTCCCTAGCTAGCTCGTCGCCGTTGCCGTGAGCTCACCGCCGTAGATCACCTCACCGTCGTGGCCACCGTGGCCCGAGCTCGCGCCCGAGCTCGTAACCGGGCTCCTGGAGCTCGTAGGAGCACAACGCCGCTCCCCGCATCGCCTGACTTGCCCTGCGTCACCGTAGACACCAACGGCCGAACTCTGGCGTCCGCTCCGCCGCTAGCCATCGCCGTCTCCGGCCGTTTTCGGCCAAACCGCCGCGACAGATCGATGCGCGGGCGAGAGCCCGTTTGAAAGAACCTAACCGCGTGCTAAGTGATGCGCTGTAGCTTGATTCCGGCCATCTCCGGCGTTTGGCCGCCGTAGATGGCCTCGCCGGCGTTGCTCCGGCGCTGGCGCTGACCTGGCACCGGCAGGGCCCGCCTCTGGGTCGCTGCCTGTGGGCCCCCTGGACCCAGTTGACCACGTTGACCGTGGTCAACTATGCTGACTGGGCACTCAGTGCCACTGACGTGCGGGTCCCACTTCTTAATCCTCTAACTAAAACATTTTAATAATTAAAACTAATTACTTTAGTTAATTAGACACTGACAGGTGGGCCCAGTAGTTTTACTAACTAAGTTTAGATTAGTTTAAACCCTGTTTAACCCACTGTCTATGACAGATGGGTACCCATGTCAGTTTTGACCGGTCAGCCGTCCTATTGACTGTTGACGTCGCTATGACGTCATGCTGATGCAATATTCCTTTTCTGTTTTTTTATATAGTTTCTGAAAATTCTTTAATCTTTGAAAATTCATAGAAAATAAATTGTAACTCGGATGAAAATGTTTTCTATATGAAAGTTGCTCAGAAAAATCCAACGAATCCGAATACACGATCTGTTCATCTGTCACATGCCCCTAGCATGCTGAACATGGAACTTTCCCCCTCCGGTCATCTGTTTGACACAGGTCCGGAACCGGGAAAACATTCCCGGTTGACTTCCGCCCTCGTCGGTATCGTGTTGCACCACGTTACAACACGTCTAGCTCTGCCTATTGTCCTAGTATGCACTTGCTTGCTATGTATTTACTGTTTCTCCCCCCCCCTCTTCTTTTCGGTAGCCCCCGTTGACGATGCTGATGCCCCTGTGATCGACTACGTCGACGACGACCCCTCCTTGCCAGATCAACCAGGCAAGCCCCCCCTTTGATCATCCCGATATCGCCCATTCCTTTCTCTCATGCTTGCATTAGATTTTGCTACTGTTATTGTATGCTCCTATTCTGATGCATAGCCTGCTTT
>NC_057797.1:108920957-108928307 GCF_018294505.1 Triticum aestivum
GAGCAACCAGGCAAGCCCCCCCTTTGATCATCCCGATATCGCCCATTCCTTTCTCTCATGCTTGCATTAGATTTTGCTACTGTTATTGTATGCTCCTATTCTGATGCATAGCCTGCTTTTGTATCTGTTATTGTACCTTACCTGCTTATCCTAAACTGCTTAGTATAGGTTGGTTAATGATCCATCAGTGACCCCCACCTTGTCCTTGTTGCCCCTGCTTCATCATTGAAGACCTGATCAACGGGATTGAAGACCAGGCCCCGACACCGCACATCACTTTCCCCTTAGTTGCTCGACACTGCTGGGTTACTATCGAGTGCCGAGGGTGAGACCTCTACATCACTTCTGATGTTAACCCTGTAGTGTAGCTATTCGGTCGTGGTCATCGAGGGTGATTCCACCTTAACCACTTTCGATATGACTCTGTCGTGCAACCCCTCAAGTGTGAACCTCGGGGGTGATTCCTCTTACGTTCACCTTGATGATTACATTGAGTGGAATTCACTGGGGGTGATTCCTCGGGTTTTCCCCTTGATGTTTAAACACACAGTTACTATGGTTACTATGACTTTACACTAAACCATGTTACTAAAGACGGGTCGACCCTGAGGGGTGCCCGCGCGAGCATGATTGCGACTGATGAGGAGTCGGGTTGACCTGGAAGGTGCCCGTGAGATAATTACGAGGCGTGGCCGGGCATTCTTAGCCCTTGCCGCAAGTCCTCGAGACGGGGCAACGGGGTCACCTCTTTCGCGAGTCTCTGCTTGTTACCGCGCGTTCCTAATCCACTATGATTTGGATATTTGATCCGAGGGGCCTCTGGCCTGATAGCACTAACCATCACGTGGGCATAGTATGGGCGTTCTGCGTCGTATGCATCAGCCGAAGCTTAATAGACGTCAGCGACTGAGCGGCGCGCGCCGGGTTGGACTGGTAAGCACCTACCTTTTTAAGGAGGTAGCTAGGTCTGCTCACCGGCCGCGTTCGCAACGTGCAGGAGTTTCCGGGGAGATGGCCCATGACCCCTGGGGGCATAGGTTTAGTCCGGCGTGCTGACCTCTCTGTTAAGTCTAGGTCGGGTTGCGGCGTATTGTTTGGCCGAGGCCGGGCATGACCTAGGAAAGTGTGTCCGACCGGAGTTAATCGAGCGTGGTGGGTAAGTTGGTGCACCCCTGCAGGGAAGAAAACATCTATCGATAGCCTGTCCTACGGTAACGGACACTTGGAGTTGTATCCCGATCGATACAACTAGAACTGGATACTTGTGATGAGAACTGGATGGTGATGAGGATTTGATTGTGATGATAACTGGATAGTATGGCTCTGGGATTGCTTTCTCGCAGGGAGTCGAGAAAGGATCTCTGGCCGAGGTTGATAACACTACTACCACTTTACTTTATGCTACTCTACTCCCTCTTCTTTGCTGCAAGATGGTGGTTTCCAGAAGATGCTAGTCTTCGATAGGACTAGGCCTTCTCTCTATTCTGGCATTTCTGCAGCCCAGTCCACATATACAACCCCTCTTTGATAATGTTGCATCTGTAGTGTAGATCCTTGCTTGCGAGTACTTTGGATGAGTACTCACGGTTGCTTTGCTCCCTCTTTTTCCCCTTTTCCATTCTTCTCGTATGACGCAACCAGATGACGGAGTCCAGGAGGCAGATGACACCTTTGACGACTGCTACTACACCGAGGGCGCCCACTACTACGTGAAGATTGCCGACAACCAGGAGTAGTAGGAGGCTCCCAGGCAGGAGGCCTTGCCTTTTCGATCGATGTTGCTTTTGTGCTAGCCTTCTTAAGGCAAACTTGTTTAACTCATGTCTGTACTCAGATGTTGTTGCTTCCGCTGACTCTTGTGTATTCGAGCTTATGTATTCGAGCCCTCGAGGCCCCTGGCTTGTAATATAAAGCTTGTATTATTTTAATTTGTGTCTAGAGTTGTGTTGTGATATCTTTCCGTGAGTCCTTGATCTTGATCGTACACATTTGCGTGTATGATTAGTGTACGATTGAATCGAGGGCGTCACAGGAGGATCATCGGTTAGGATTATGCTATGCGATGATTCTTGGTGAACTTACCATCTACTCTCTTCTACATGCTGCAAGATGGAGGTCACCAGAAGTGTAGTCTTCGACAGGACTAGCTATCCCCCTCTTATTCTGGCATTCTGCAGTTCAGTCCACATATGCTACCCTTTTCCATTTGATACCAATGCATACATTATAGTGTAGCTCCTTGCTTGCGAGTACTTTGAATGAGTATCACGGTTGCTTTGTTCCCCCTTTTCCCCCTTCCTATACTCGTTTACTGTGACCAGACGATGGAGCCCAGGAGCCAGACGCCATTGTCGATGATGAGTACTACTACTCGGGAGGTGCCTACTACTAGGTGCAGCCCGCTGACGACGACCAGGAGTAGTTTAGGAGGATCCCAGGAAGGAGGCCTGCGCCTCTTTCAATCTATATCCCAGTTTGTGCTAGCCTTATTAAGGCAAACTTGTTTAACTTATGTATGTACTCAGATATTGTTGCTTCCGCTGAATCGTCTATGATCGAGCTCTTGTATTCGAGCCCTCGAGGCCCCTGGCTTGTAATATGATGCTTGTATGACTTATTTTATTTGTAGAGTTGTGTTGTGATATCTTCCCATGAGTCCTTGATCTTGATCATACACGTTTGCGTGTATGATTAGTGTACGGTCAAATCGGGGGCGTCACAAGTTGGTATCAGAGCCGACTTCCTGTAGGAATCCCCCTTCCAAACTCCTTGGCCGAAGTTGAGTCTAGTCATTGAAAAGGTTTTTACTAACATGGTTGTGCGGCTTATGGGCCCACGTCGCCATTGGGTGGTATTAGGATCTTTTACTCCTCGATCCTTACTCTGGGACTTTGATCTATCTTCTACTCGGGTTAAATGATTTTACTAAATCTGACTCTAGGTTCTCGTAACTACTTCTCCCGAAGAGCCCATCACAGATGATCGCCTACTGCACCAGAAGATTTTGAAGATACTCTTCGATCATTCCCGAGACCCTTGTGCCCTCTGCCTGTTCAATTCCCTACTACATATATATCCATATGGATAACGACATACACTTGTGGTTCATACAATTACTCTGAGTTTCTCTTGTTGTTACAAGATGCATCGAATTGCTCTCCGACTTTTAAGAATCCCTTGTACCACTGCCTTGTAATTCCTTGCCGCAAAGACACCCCTACGGATAGTTCCTCGGACTTATCGAGTATCCACTCATTCCTAGTTGTTCTTGTGTTCTGCAAAAGACTTCAAAATACTATTTGATCTTTCGAAAATCCTCAATAGCCTATTGTTCTTGCAATTCTTGCATACTTGCATTCCGGTTAATTTCATTGGTCTAGCAATTTACTTTAAAAACCTTTGTGATTGTCATTCTGATCCTTTTGATTCAACATGTGTGTGAATGCACACAATCATTAGTTGTTCCCTGGAATTTATCCTTCCGATTCAGACGTCATTTCGGACATGAGCTGAATCTCGACCAATCAAATTGCCATCGATTGTACCCCTAAGGCTATTCAACTTATCCATCCCTAATCAGAGCATTGCTTCTGATCCCTTGTCTTGGAATTCATAATTCCTTTGCATTTGAGCTTTGAGTTAGTAAGTTGTTTCTATAATCCGATGCACTTGCATTCATTCTTCCTTTGATAGAGTATCGATACTCACATCAGCTCCGTTGTAGACCACCAAACCTCTTGTTGGATTATTGTCCGACAATGTCCTTCATATTCAAATAACCTTGTGAGCCTTTCCACGGATATATAAAGCCTTTGGTAAATTGTATCCTCTGTTTTCTCAACCATGCTCTATTTTTGAGCTGGTGGTATTTACTATTGAAGCTTGTGGTATATGTTTCCATGATACCCTGACGGGTTGAACCTATGCCTTCCTTAATATGTGTGAACTCGAAAGTTTTCACGGGTCATACTCTTCTGGTATTTTGCTAGATAAAATTTCAACACTACAACTTCTTCGAAAGTGAGAGGTGAATGGAAGGTTATACATTGAAGAAGTGGGAGTCGACCTTGAACTTTGTATTCATGCCCATGGACACAATGTAGATCCTACCATAGAAGCTTCTTGTAATTATAACTATTTCGTTGATATAATATCATCTGGTATCTATGAATTGATCCTATGCAATCGTGGTTCCGACCATATTTTCTCTTTGGTCCCATTTCTCGGACAAGTTAAAGCACTTGTCTTTTGCAAGTCAATACACCAGTCCAACCTCTACCTTGATCTACCGTTGAGTATTACCCTCTGGTATCTCAAGAATATCTAAGAACTGTGTTGCATCTTATGAGTTTTCATCAGTTATTATTTCTCACTGATTTCAATTTTTCATGGGTTCTCAGTTGTTAGTCGCTCAAGAACACCGGTAAGTGAACCGATTCCGCACTCTGGTTCGATAACTCTAAGTAATCTTTGTTGCTTATGAGTTTAATAATCCTTCAAGTCATTCCTAGTCTGATCGGCTATATCATTATCGTGCTGACTTTATCTGTGCTACCTGGTTCTTAATCCCGGAGCACAACTTTCGACAATGAGCTAAGCTTACGTCGATCTTCCTCGTCATATCATTTCTCGTTGAACAGCAAACTTGATTTCAATTTTGTGTCGTACCCATGGTTCAAATAACCTTTCGGTTCATCATTCCTTTAACTTGATGTCATCGTCGATCGATTACATCTTCATGAAATCTCTCGATAAATATGTCGTGATCATCATCAGCATTCTAAGCTCTTCCAGGATATCAATTGAATTCATGATGAGAAATACCATCCTTACCCTCGATGATTTATGTTATCATCGACCACCTTATTGCCTTCCCTCCAGCACAAACTTGTTCGTGTTTTGTGTTATACCTTGGGTTCCTTGCCATCCAGCTTATGCTATGTTCTACCTTGGAGTATTACCATCTGTCATGTCGACAATGCCATGGGAATTTCACCATCATCCCCTGAGAATTCTTGATATAGTGATACTTCTGGCCGTATCCCTTCATTTCTTGGTCCCCATGTTGTTTCAAACTGGAGTACCGACAATTAAACTATGATGTGTGAATTCAAACTTCTAGCGACCCTATTGCTTTGAAGTTAATGGTCAATCGTTCGTTCTTATACTATGGGTTATTGAATCACCATTCCAACAATTGACCAGGCTACATATGCCCATATTTCGGGTGCACCTGTCAACCAATGTTTAATCGGTATGTTTTCCTCGAGCATACCTCATTATATCATTGATCTGACAAATGTTATCTCCTTGTTCACATAATTGCGAAAATCCATCTTTTGGAAATCTCGGTGAATTGTCGATGAGTTCATCAGCTACCTCCTCATCCTCTCCTTGGTTTAATGATGAGCTCTTGTTTCAGAACTCACTTCCATAGTTCATTTCCCAAGAAACTTACTATGTCATCTCGTCAAATTGTGTTGCACCTTTTCTTCTCAGGCATCCTGAGTCTGAGGTATCCTGACACCAATTGGATCTGAATCTCGGTCAGATATGATGGTTGGAACATATTTCAAAGAGTTATAACATTGGTCTTTGTATGACCCGATAAGGTGATGTCATGCCTGGCACACCTGGCCAGAGGACCTATTGTTATAGCTTGCTTTTTGGCAAGGTTAGCCATTCTTCCATGAGGAAACTGTAAGACTTATTCTATAAGTTGTTCCTGAAGGATCCTTTGTGTATCCATAGCCCGATCTTTACCTGATGACCATGTCAATGCTATCTCGAAGCATGTCTGTGCTACTCCGATCATCAATAAGAGCATTTGAAGCACAATACTAGATTTTCTTTATCAATTATCTAAACACCGTTGTATGGGTAATATCATGAAATTTCTTCCCCCTTTCCTAAAGGGTTTTCTATGTTATATCCTGTCATGGATATCATGCTCTGCTTGTCCTTGGGAAGGATATACCCCTAAAATATGTGTTTAAATACATTTTCCTTTCCATTGTTCTATTTAATCTGATGATCACCTTTTCCTTTCCATTGTTTTGTTTAACCTTTCTGGTGATCTATATGATCTAAGAAGTAATATTCTTCTGCTTATTTAAACACCTTGGTGTACAACCTAGTCACTAAGACCATGTTACTATTGTTGATGACATTCCGGTAACCACCGATGGACGAGAACTTTGCCTATTTGTCCGTCTCGTTTACCGAGCAGGAAAATGGTTCTCTTCATCCCTTGCCCTTGGTGCCGACGTTGTTGCCGACATAACTGACAGGTTATCCTCTAGCATGCCTTGCTTTCATGACCACACAAGATGTGAGTGCCCTTCCTACTTTTATCCCACGTGGTGAGCCCATAACCCACAGGTCCACATGATCGAAACCTGACTCTCCTGTACATCCCTGTTTCCAAAGTTTATCCTTTGGACCTTACCTCGTATGTAATTCTGCGAGCTACCTTCAATCAGATATTATCTTTCGGTATTAGACACAGTAGTTATTCCCGTTGCTTTGAACCCCTTCCACGCCCTGTATCAGGCATCAAATGATTGCCTGCCCGCTCGAAACTTCCCACGATACCTCCTTACTTTGCTCTTGATATTTTCTTAAGTTTCAATTCGAGAGTTACTTTCCTCCACCTTCCCCGATGTTATCGACTAGATAGGCAACCTTGCAGAGGTCCGTTCTCCTGGAATACCCACCCTTTATTCTTTCGTAAGTACGATGGACTTACCCAAAAAAAGGATGTCGACTTCATCATGATGACCTGGATCAGAGGAATGAAGGCATCAACTGAATGGATCGACCTCTTGGAGAAGAGCAACCAAGACCGAGAAGACCCGTTAGAATTTTGTAACCAAATGCCTTCCCCCTTACTCCCCCTCATAAATCTCGGGACGAGATTTCTTGTAGTGGAGGAGAATTGTGACGCCCAAATAATTAAGCTACAGTAACCCTCTACTAATGATGCCACGTCACCACGATTACCGTTGTCAAGTCCCATGTTGATTCAAATCAATTCAAAATTCAAATTCAAACTCAAGTCAAACCATAAATGTTTTCAAATGTCAAAACTAAAATGTTCAAAATGTAGCAAATAAATCATATATGATTATGCTGGAGAAAACACTTTTTTATAAAATCTTTAGATGCATTAAATTAAGTAAAACAAGGGCTAAACAATTATTTAAATGCTTTTAAATAATAAACAATTACAAACCATTTTATTTTAAGTGCTAAATTATTTGTGGCAGAGGCACATTTTGTAACACTAAATTAGGTGCCACTTTTGTATTTTATTAAAACTAAAATAACTAGATACTAAAGTGAAAAAGA
>NC_057797.1:108928926-108942628 GCF_018294505.1 Triticum aestivum
TCACCCACGTCGCCCTGGACGCGCGAGGCACGTCCATGGCGCGGCGACCACACGCGTCGGCCATCTGTCGGCCTCCTCGCGCGGGTAAGCCCTCTCGGGTGAACCCTAGACATCTCCATTCCCCTCCCCTTGCGCCCCCTTTTTCCCGACCCCCACCTCACCGCGCGGTCGTCGCCTTGTCAACGTCGTCCCCATGGCCAACAACATCCCCGCACCGAGCCACCACGTCCCGGAGCTCCCCCGATGCCGTCTTCGTCTAGTGTGAGGAGAAGTCAGGCTGAAGGGCCTCGCCTCGCCGGGATCGACCCCGATTTCACCTGCTGCCATCGTCGCCGTTTTCGTCGATCTGCTTCACTCAGGCCTTCCCGAGCTTCACCGACTCGCCTGCGAGCACCGCGGTGAGCATTATGCTGTTCCCGTAGTTCGTTTTGCCCCGCTGCGTGCCTGTCTACCGCTGCTCCTTCTTACTGATGTCGCATGCGTCCCGCGTGCCCCGCCCCGTTCGCCACTGTCGTGTTCCCGCCGTGCTCCCCCCTAGCTACCGCCTGAAGCTGCAGCCCACCTCCACTGTCGCCTGCAGGCCCCCCTCCCCCCTCCCCGCGGCCCCACGCCGGCGCCCGCCTTCGTTGCCGCCTGTAGGGGCGCCGCTCCCTGTCGCCGTCCTGCGCCCGCGAGCACGAGCCCGCTGCCGCTTCCTCGCCGACCCCTCCCATCGAGTGTTGCGCTTGCCGTCGCGCATCGCGCCGCTGCCCTGTCCACCACGCCTCGCGCGTTCGCCGCTTCTGCTACGCAGTTGCCGCGTCCCGGGCACCCCCCGACCGCTCGTTCGCTGCTCGCGGCCACCCCCACGCTCGCTCCGCTCGCGCCTCGTCGATGCTCGCCGACACCGCCTCGGTCGAAGCCCCGCCCGCTGCGTCTCCCCTGGCCGCTCGCCCGACTCGTCGGCTGTCGGCCGCACCCGCCGTACCGGTCCTGCATCGCCCCCGCTTGCGGCTCCCCTGGCGGCGCCCCGTGAGTGTGCCTCCCGCGGCTGGGCCACGCCCTCCCACGCGGCTGCCGCCACTCGCGCCGCCCGCTTTCCTGGCCGGCCGCCCGTGCGTGCCCTCAGTGGCCGCCGTTGCTCCCCCTGGTGCGCGCGAGCCCAGCCGCTACAGCCGGCCCTGTGTAGTTAGGAGCTAACTCCTAATTAGGTTAGTAAATAACCCCCCACTAATTATTCACTGACAGTAGGCCCCACTTGCTAATTAGTCTAACCTAATGAATTAAATACATTGTTAAAATTATGTCCCACTAACAACCAAGGCCCACCACTAATTAGTTTATTTTAAACACACTGTTAAAATAGTGGGACACTGATAGTTGGACCCCACCGATCAGTTTGACCAGGTCAACTGTCAACCCAGCTGACTGTTGACCAGGCTACTGATTGGGCAGTGGCCCACCTGTCATCCACTGAGGCTAGCTCAGAATTGGGTGCACCTAGCATTTCATTTTTATTTTTGAATTAAATCAAATCCAAAAATTTCAGAAAATGTTTAAAATTTGAAAATTAATATAAAATAAATCGTAACTGGGATGGAAAAACTGTGTACATGAAAGTTGCTCAGAACGACGAGACGAATCCGGATACGCAGCCCGTTCGTCCGCCACGCATCCCTAGCATAGCGAACACGCAACTTTCCCCCTCCGTTTCATCCGTCCCAAAACGCGAAACATCGAAGATATTTTGCCGGATGTTTCCCCCCTTCACCGGTACCACCTCATACCGCGTTAGGGCACCCCTAACACCGCTACTTGTCATGTCATGCATCGCTATGCATCTGTTTGCATTATATTTATTGTTTCTTCCCCCTCTTCTCTCGATAGACTACGAGACTGACGCCGCTGCTGGTGCCCCGATCGACTACGCTGTTGACGACCCCTCTTTCTTGCTAGAGCAGCTAGGCAAGCCCCCCTTGATCAACCCGATATCGCCTATTTTTCTCTCTACTGCTTGCATTAGAGTAGTGTAGCATGTTACTGCTTTCCGATAATCCTATTCTGATGCATAACCTATCTTTGCTACTACTGTTGTTACCTTTACCTGCAATCCTAAATGCTTAGTATACGATGCTAGTTTATCATCAGTGGCCCTACATTCTTGTCTATCTACCATGCTATACTACCGGGCCGTGATCACTCGGGAGGTGATCACGGGTATATATTATATACTTCATACTATAAATGTTGTGACTAAAGTCGGGTCGGCTCATTGAGTACCCGCAAGTGATTTTGATGTTGGGGGCTGAAGGGGCAGGTGGTTCCACCCAGGTAGTGGTGGGCCTAGGTTCTTGACGGGCCCCGACTGATACTTTGAGGCGGAGCGACAGGGCAGGCGGAGACCACCTAGGTGAGAGGTGGGCCTGGCCCTGGTCGGCGTTCGCGGTTACTTCAAAATAACATGCTTAACGAGATTTAGGTATTTGATCTGAGTCTGGCTACTGGCCTATACGCACTAACCAACTACGCGGGAACAGTTATGGGCACTCGACGTCGTGGTATCAGCCGAAGCCTTCGTGTCGTCAGCGACTAAGCGGCGTGCGTCGGGTTGGACTGCGTAACGCAACTTCCTTTGTAATGGAGGTTGCTAGGTCTGCTCTCCGGCCGCCCTCGCAACGTGCAGGTGCGTAATGGGAGATGGGCCCAGACCCCTGCGCGCATAGGATTTAGACCGGCGTGCTGACCTCTCTGTTGTGCCTAGGTAGGGCTGCGACGTGTTGATCTTCCGAGGCCGGGCATGACCCCGACAAGTGTGTCCGGACAAAGGGGGTCGAACTTGTTGGGAAATGTGGTGCACCCCCGCAGGGAAGTTAATCTATTCGAATAGCCGTGATCTTCGGTAACAGGACGACTTGGAGTTGTACCTTGACCTTATGACAACTAGAACCGGATACTTCATAAAACACACCCTTCCAAGTGCCAGATACAACAGGTGATTGCTCTCTCACAGGGCGACGAGGGGAGGATCATCGGTTAGGATTATGCTATGCGATGATGCTTGGTGAACTTACCATCTACTCTCTTCTACATGCTGCAAGATGGAGGTTGCCAGAAGCGTAGTCTTCGACAGGTCTAGCTATCCCCCTCTTATTCTGGCATTCTGCAGTTCAGTCCACATATGCTACCCTTTTCCATTGGAAACCAATGCATACATATGTAGTGTAGCTCCTTGTTTGCGAGTACTTTGAATGAGTACTCACGGTTGCTTTGTTCCCCCTTTTCCCCCTTCCTATACTCATTTGCCGCGATCAGACGATGGAGCCCAGGAGCCAGACGGCACTGTCGATGACGACTACTACTACTCGGGAGGTGCCTACTACTAGGTGCAGCCCGCTGACGACGACCAGGAGTAGTTTAGGAGGATCCCAGGCAGGAGGCCTACGCCTCATTCAATCTGTATCCCAGTTTGTGCTAGCCTTCTTAAGGCAAACTTGTTTAACTTATGTCTGTACTCAGATATTGTTGCTTTCGCTGACTCGTCTATGATCGAGCTCTTGTATTCGAGCCCTCAAGGCCCCTGGCTTGTAATATGATGCTTGTATGACTTATTTCATTTGTAGAGTTGTGTTGTGATATCTTCCCGTGAGTCCTTGATCTTGATCGTACACGTTTGCATGTATGATTAGTGTACGGTCAAATCGGGGGCGTCACATAGGGCCACTGATGTAATACTAACAACCTATTCTAAGCATTAGGATAGCAGGTAAAGGTATCAACAATTGTAGCAACAATGACAGGCTATGCAACAACGGTAGCAAACCCAATGCAAGAATAAGAGAGAGGAGAGTGGGTGATATATGGTTGATCAAAGGGGGTTTGCTTGCCTGGAAGCTCTGTTGCATAGGAAGAGGGGTCGTCGGTGATATGGTTGTACTCAGTGGCATCAGCGCCGGTCTCGGGGTCTACCGAAGAAAAAGAAGGGGAAGAAACAGTAAATACGGAGCAAACAAAGCATCACAAAATATAACAAGGAAATATGTGGTGCCAGGGGTGAGCTAGCGTAGGGATAGGTGATACCGACGAAGGGGGAAAATATCCAGGAAAGTATTCCCGGTGTTTCACGTTTTCGGACAAACGGGCCGGAGGGGGCGGTTGAGGTTCGCTATGTTAGGGACGTGTGGTGAATGAACGGACTGCATATTCGGATTCATATCGTCGTTCTGAGCACCTTCCATATACAAAGTATTTTCATCCGAGCTAAGGTTATTTTTCTATGATTTCTCGAAGTTTAAAATATTCTTTTTGAATTTCTGTAATATTATTAATTCAAAAAATATCAGAGAGAAGCATTAGTTGCACCCGGTGTAGTGCACCAGAGGTCTACTAGTGAGGCAGACCAGTGGGTCCAGTCAACTCCTGACTTAGCAGGCCTCAGTGGTGGGGCGGTCGGACGCGCTGGTTGGGCGGGCGCAGGCCTCAGTGGGGCCGTGCGGGCGGGCACCGGAGCAGGGCCGCGTGGGTGGGTGCCGGTGCGAGGCTCAAGGGGGAGGCGATGATGCGGGGCAAGCAAGGGAGGGCGAGAGCAGGCGACGGCAGTGAGCTAGGCGGCATCGGCGGCGACAGAGCTGGTGAGGTCAGCTTAGGCCGGCGTGGTTGGACGGGAGCGGGGTACTGGGCCGACGGTGCTGCAGCAGCAATGGGCGGAAGTAGCAAGCGGCTGCGGCGTGGGCAGATCGGGACGGTTAGAGTGGGTGCAGGGCGCGGCCCGACGAGCAGCGAGGCGCCCGAGCACGCGAGCAGGTGCGGGCGGCGAAGCCCACGACCGGCAGTAGTCTGTAGCAGCAGAGAAACAGAAACGACAGCGCAGGTGCGCGTGGGCGTGCGGGAGCAATGGCAGGGTGCGACCACCGCGCGCATGGGCCACGGGGACGCGCGGGCAAGGCGGAACACAGCGGCGCAGGGCGAACTACAGGGGCGGTGGTGACTAGGTTACGGGCGTTGCGGCGAGCGCGCTCGAGCTCAAATCCAAGCTCGATAAATTGCGGGGAAGTGGTGGTGCTCACTATGGTTGCGTAGGGATGGTTGAGGGAGCCGGAGATGGTCGGGACGGCATGGATCGAGGCGAGGCATGTGGCGGCCGTAGTCAAAGAAGATCGACGAGGGCGTCGTCGTTGTGGCGTCCTAGCTCGCGTGCACTGGTGTAGATGACGAATACAATGAGGCAGACCTCACAGACGTGACGGGTTGCTGATTCAGTGACGGTGGTCGCAGTGGTTTGCGGTGGCGAATCAGGTGTGAGCGGAGGCGACGAGGGAGAGCTGCTCTGTGTAAGAGGGGGAGAGTGAGGGGCGCCTAGGGTTTGCAGGGGGAGAGAAGCGGGGGCATCTTGTAGGGCTAGGAGGCGCACAGATGCTCGATGTGTGGCGCCGGCCATGGAGTTGGCGCCACGATTGCCCCTGCCCGCCATGTAGCTAGGTGGGGGACGAGTGGGAGTGAGGGTGTGGGCTGGGCCTGACACAGTAGGCAGTGGGCTTAGGTGCACAGGGGGGTTCCTCTATTCCTTTTTTTGTTTTTCTCTTGTTTTGCTTTTGCTTTTTTGTTTTTCTTTTATTTCTTTACTATTTTCATTTAAAGTTTCTTTTATTTTAGTTTTATAAAATACCAAGTTAGCACCTAAATTAGTATTACTAATTAGGCCACTTCCACAATTATTTTGGCACGATACTAATTTGGTTATATTATTATAACTTTATAAAACGCATTAAGTTAATTGTTTTGCCCTTAGTTTTGGTTACTTTAGTGAATTTAAATATTATAAGAAATGTTGGTTTCTCCACCATTCATACAAATGAATTATTTTTCACATTTTTCACATTTTAGTTTTAATGTTTGAAAACTTTTGTTGTTTGCCTTTAATTAAGATTTGAATTTGAATCGTTTTGAACTAACACGAGTTTATCAACAGTAACCAAGGTGACGTGGCATCATTAGCAGAGGTTTACTATATCTTAATTATCCGGGCGTCACAATTCTCCTCCACTACAAGAAATCTCATCCCGAGATTTTAATAGGTGGAGTGAGGGGGAAAGATCTGGTTATGAAATTCTAACGAATCTGCTCGGTCTTGGTTGCTCTTCTCGATGACGTCGATCCATTATGTTGATGTCTCCGTTTCTCTGCTTCATGTCATCATGATGAAGTCGACTTCCTTTCTTCGGGAACTCCATCGCACTTACGAAAGAATAAAAGGGGGGTATTCCGGGAGAATGGACCTCGGCAAGGTTGACTATCTGGTCGATAACATCGGGGAAGGTGGCGGAAAGTAACTCTCGAATTGAAACTTAGGAAAACATCAAGAGCAAAGTAAGAAGGTACAATAAGGAGCTTCAAGCGACCAAGCAATAGTTCGAGGCCTAATTAGAAGGTGAAAGGGTTTCAGGGCAACGAGAATAACTATTGCGTCTGATACCAGAATTGATGATCTCCTGGAAGGTGGCTCATGAATTACATACAAATCCAAGCGCGAGGAATAACCTTGGGAACATGGGGTGTAGGAGAGTTAAGTTTTGATCCTAGGGAACTGTGGGTTACGGGCCCACCATGTGGGTTAAAAGTAGGAAGGCGGTGATGTATTGCACGATTATGTAGGCAAGACATGTTAGAGGATAGCCTATCAGTTATGTCGGCAACAACATTGGTACCAAGCGTGAGGGACGACGAGAACCATTTTCCTGCTCATTGAACGAGGCGGACCAATAGGCAAGGTTCTCGTGCATCGGTAGTTACCAGAATGTCTTGAACAATAGTAACAGGGTCTTGCTGACAGAATTGTACACAAAGGTGTTTACATAAGTAGGGAATTATCACTACTTAGATCATATAAATCACAAGAAATGTTAAACAAAACAATGGAAAGGAAAAGGTGATCATCAGATTAAACAGAATAATGGAAATGAAAATTGTGTTTAAACACATATTTCAGGGGTATATCCTTCCCAAAGACAAGCAAAACATGATATCCATGACGGGATATAACGTAGAAAACCCTTTAGGAAAGGGGAGAGGAATTTCATGACATTACCCAACAACGGTGTTTGAATAATTGATAAAGAAAATTTAGCATTGTGCTTCAAATGTTCTTATGGAAGATCGGAGTACCACAGACATGCTTCGAGATAGCATTGACATGGTCTTCAAGCAAAGGTCGGACTTAGGATACACAAAGGATCCCTCGAGAACAACTTATAGAATAAGTCTTACAGTTTCCTCATGGAAGAATGGCTAACCTTGCTAAAAAGGGAAACTATAACAATAGGTCCTCCGGCCAGGTGTGCTAGGCATGATATCATCTTACCGGGTCATATATAGACCAATGTTGTAACTCTTGGAAAATGTTCCAACCATCATATCTAACTGAGTTTCAGATCTGATTGGGGCCAGGATACCTCAGACTCAGGATGCCTAAGAAGAAAAGGTGCTACACAAATTGACGATAAGACATTATAAGATTCTTGGGAAATGAACTATAGAATCGAGTTCTGAAAGAAGAGTTCAGCATTAAACCAAGGAGAGGATGAGGGGGTGGCTGATGGGCTCAACAATAATTCCTCAAGGTTTTCAAAAAGGTGGATTTCCACAATTATGTTAACAAGGAGATAACATTCGTTAGATCAAATGATATAATGATGTATGCTCGAGGAAAACATACGCTATTAAACACTGGTTGAACAGTGCACCCAAAATATGGGCTTAGGTAGCATGATCAATGTTAGAATGGTGATTCAATAACCAATAGTCTAAGAATGAACTGTCGACCATTAACTTCAAAGCAATAGGATTGCTAGAAGTACAGAATCCAAGCAACACCATTCACTTGTTGGTATTCCGGTTAGAAACAACACCTGGACCAAGAAATGATGGAGATGGCGAGAAGTATTACTTGTATCAAGAATTCTCAAGAGGTGGTGAAATTCTCACGACTTTCTTGACATAAAAGATGGTAATACTTCCAAGGTAAAGAAGAAAAAATGCTGGGTAGCAAGGATCTCAAGGTATAACACAAAACATGAACAAGTTTGTGTTGAACGGAAGGCAGTAAAGTGGTCGATGATAACACAAATCATCGAGGGCAAGGATGGTATTTCTCAACATGAATTCAACTGATATCTTGGAAGAGCTCAGAATGTTGATGATGATCATGGCAAAAAAATTCGAAAGGCTCCACAAAGAAGCAAGTGAATAGTGGCTACATCAAGCAACAAGACTAATGCAGCGAAAGATTATTGGAACCAAGGATACGACACCAACTCGGAATCAAGCTTGTTGTTCGAGGTGAAATGATAAGACAAGGAAGATCGACGTAAGCTTAGCTCATCGCCGAAAGTGGTGCCCCGGGAGTAAGGATCAGGTAGCACAGTTAAAATCAGCACGATACTGATATAGCCGATCAGGCTAGAAATGACGTGATTGAGTACAAACTCGTAAGTAAGGAAGATTACTAATAGTTGTTTAATCGCGATGCGGACTCGATTCAGTTATCGGTGTCCTTGAGTGTTTAGTGACTCAGAGCCTGTGAAAAAATTGGAATCAGTGAGAATGTAGTACTTGATGGAGAACTCATAAGAAGTTATGCAGTTCCATGATAATCTCGAGATAACATGGTGTAATACTCGGCGAAAGATCAAAGTAAAGGTTGGACTGGTGTATTGATCCACAGAAGACAAGTGCTCAAACTTGCCCGAGAAATGGGATCAAAGAAGAACATATGGTCGGAACCATGATTGCAAAGGATCAATTCACCGGTACCAAAGGATATTATATCATGGAAATAGTTATTATTACAAGAAGATTCCAGGATAGGATCTACATCGTGTCCATGGGCATGAACACAAAGGTTCAAGGTCAGCTCCCACTTCCTCAATGCATAACCTTCCATTCACCTCTCGTATTTAGAAAATTACATTAGTTGTTGAAAGTTTTACCTGGTGCAATACCAGATAAGTATGACCCATGAATTCTTTTGGGTTCACACAGATTAGGGAAGGTGCTGGTTCAACCCATCGGGGCATCTTAGGAACTTATAACACAACCTTCAGGAGTAATAAACAAAAGCTCAAAAGCAGAGCATGGTTGACAAAAGGAGAGGATACAATTTACCAAAGGCATTATGTATCGGAGAAAGAACTCACAAGGTGATTAATTATGAAGGACACTGTCAGATAATAATCCAACAGTGGATATGGCGATCCACAACCGAGCTGATGTGAGTATTGATACCCAATCAGAGGAAGAAGGAATGCATATGCATCGATTTATATAATACCTGAATAATTCAACATTTAGATAATAAAGGAATTATGATTTTCAAATCAAGGGATCTGGAGCAAACGCTCTGATCGAGGGGTAAGTTGAGTAGGCTTAGGGGTACAATCGATGGCAATTTCACTGGTCGAGATCCAGCCCATGTTTAAAATGACGTCTGAGACGGAAGGATGGATTCTAGGATCTGACTGAGGATTGTGAGCATTCGCAACATATTGAATCAACGGACTCAAAATGATAATGACAAAGGATACTATGAATATTGCTAGCCATATGGAACGCATCCATAATGCAAGCAGACAAGTATTTGCCGAGCAATAGCGGGCAGAGGATCACCAGAAGATCAGATAGTATTTCAATGAATCTTGTGAATCATATGAACAACAGGGGAAGAACGGATACTCAATAAGTGCGAGGAATTATCCGTAGGGGGTATTCATGGGGCAAGAACTGCAAAGCGGTAAGCTCAAAGGATTATCGAAACAACGAAGAGCAGTTCGGGGTATCTTGTAATAACGAGATCAATGGGATTGAATGTAAGAATGGCAAGAGTATGTAGTTATCCATAAGGATATAACGGTTGTAGGAAATTTGTTAAGGCGGTGGGCACAAGAGTCTCGGGAAAACATTGAATAGCATCTTCAGAACCTTCTGGTGAAGCAGCCGATCATCTGGAATTGAAGGAGCTCTCCGGCAGGAAGTGGTAATGAGAACCTAGAGTTATAATTAGTAAAATCATTTAACCTGAATAGAAGAGAGATCAGAATTCTAGAGTATAGACAAGGAATAAAAGATCCTAATACCACCCAATGGCGACATGGGCCCGTAAGGCACACAGCCATGTTAGCAAAAGTTTTGTATTGTCTAGACTCGACTTCGGCCAAGGAGTTTGGAAGGGGGATTCCTATAGGCAGTTGGCTCTGATACCAACTTGTGATGCCCCCGATTTGACCGTACACTAAGAGCATCTCCAGCCGTTCGGCCACCCTAGGGCACTAAAAAAGAGCGGTCTGGGGGCGAACCGGTGCTAGTTCGACCCTTCGGGGCGACCTAGCTCCCAGTCACGCCCCCAGGCGCCGCCCCCAGGATGCGGAAAATTCGAACTTGGTCGTTCCCGCTCACAAAAGACGCGACAAGTCTAGCGATCGCAAGTCACAGTTCGAAGATCGGATATAGTCAGGCGTACAAAAAATAGAGCGGCAGAAGTTCGCGTGCGCAACGCATCACTCGGCGGACTCGGCCCTAGGCGTCGGCAGAGCTGGCGTGCGCGGGCTTGGCGGTGTCGGTGCTGCTTCTGCGCTGGGCGGTGTCGGTGCAGCTTCGGTGCTGCTGGGTGTCGTGGAGGCGTCATCACGCGGTCTTCGCGGCGGCGTGGGCGTCGGCGGCGGAGGCATCGTCGAGGGAAGCTGGTTCAGGATGAGGCCGCGCTCCACCAAGTACCATGCCTTGACCGCCTCGTCGGTGCTCTGGAGCATGTCCGCCCCACCCAGCAGGAAAGCCAGGTCGGTGTTTCTCTTCTTCGCGGCGACGTTGGTCCGAAGCAGGTCGAGCTTGACGGTGCTGCTCAACATCAATGCCGACCACCGCGCGTCGGTCTTCTCATCACAAAGGACGGCCCTATTTTGCCGGTCAGTTTTGTTCGAGCGATGGCCCTGTTCCGCCAGTCGGCGGTGACAGCCTCCCGTCGCTGAATTTCCGCCCTCCACTCGGCGTTCGGCATGCCCGGTGGCTTCGATGGCGGCGCCCTCAGCTTCCTCTGCTTCGGCTGGGCGACGGAGTCGGTCGCGGTTGCCGTCGCGCGGGGGATGACGTACTTCTTCGGTGGCATGGCGGCCGGCTGGGAGGCGAGCGGGAGGGAGATTGGCGGGAGGAAAGGAGAAAATGGGAGGGAAGTGGGGGAAAAGCGAGAAGAAACTGCGGGAATAGGCGCTTGACTCACCGATAGGGCGGACCCACGCGCCCTTTTCGCTTGTGCCGGCGCCCTAGGCGCCCCCCAGGGTGCCGGGTTCTGCCTGGGTCCGCCGGCACCAGTTTCGGCCCGAGCCGGCAAAAAACGGGCTTCTGGGGGGCGACTGGGCCGTTTTTCGGCGCCGGCGCGGCAAAAACGCCTGGGGAGGGCCTGTTGGGGGCGCGGCTGGAGATGCTCTAATCATACACGCAAATGTGTACGATCAAGATCAATGACTCATGAGAAGATATCACAACACAACTCTAGGCACAAATTAAAATAATAAGGACCTCGAGGGATCGAATACACAAGAGTCAGCGGAAGAAATAATATCTGAGTACAGACATAAGTTAAACAAGTTTGCCTTAAGAAGGCTAGCACAAAAGTAGCAATGATCGAAAAGGCAAGGCCTCCTGCCTAGGACCTCCTGACTACTCCTCGAAGTTGAACTCCACATAGAATCATCCTCGAGATCCTCTGGCTCCTGGACACCATCATATGATCACAATAACTGGGAAAAGGGGAAAAATAAGTAGCAAACCAACCGTGAGTACTCATCCAAAGTACTCGCAAGCAAGGATCTACACTACATATGCATCAGTATCAATGAAATGGGTAGTATATGTGGACTAAACTTCAGAATGCCAGAATAAGAGGGGGATAGCTAGTCCTATCGAAGACTACACTGCTGGCCGCCTCCATCTTGAAGCATGTAGGAGAGAGTAGCAAGTGCAACATCAAGTAGCAACAAATAGCATAATCCTACCCGGCGATCCTCCCCTCGTCGCCCTGTGGGAAAGCGATCACCGGGTTGTATCTGGAAGTTGTAAGAGGTGTGTTTTATTAAGTATTCGGTTCTAGTTGTCATAAGGTCAGAATACAACTCTGGGTCGTCCTTTTACCGAGGGACACGACTATTCGAATAGATAAACTTCCCTGCAGGGGTGCACCACATTACCCAACATGCTCGATCCCTCTGGCCGGACACACTTTCCTCGGTCATGCCGGGCCTCAGAAGATCAACACGTCGCAGCCCGAACTAGGCACACCAGAGAAGTCATCATGCCGGTCTAAATCCTAAGCGCGCAGGGGTCTGGGCCCATCGCCCATTGCACACATGTATGTTGCGTACGTGGCCGGTGAGCAGACCTAGCAACATCCATTACAAAGGACGTCAAGAAGGCTTCGGCTGATACCACGATGTTGAGTGCCCATAACTATTCCAATTGGTTAGTGCGTATAGGCGAGTGGACAGACTCAGATCAAATATCCAGATCTCGTTAAGCGTGTTATTTTGAAGTAACCACGGATGCCGACTAGGGACCAGGCCCACCTGTCTCCTAGGTGGTCACAACCTGCCCTGTCGCTCCGCCACAAAGTAACAATCAGGGGGCTACCGGGAACCCAGGCCCACCACTACCTGGGTGGAAGCACCTGCCCCTTCAGCCCCCATCTCTGGATCATCAACATGACTATGTTATAGTATAGTATATACCCGTGATCACCTCCCGAGCGACCATGACCAAGTAGTATAGCATGGCAGACACGCAAGAGTGTAGGGCCACTGATGTAATACTAACAACCTATTCTAAGCATTGGGATAGCAGGTAAAGGTAGCAACAATTGTAGCAACAATGACAGGCTATGCAACAGAATAGGAGCTATCGAATCAACAATAGTAGAAAACCTAATGCAAGAATAAGAGAGAAGAGAGTGGGTGATATATGGTTGATCAAAGGGGGTTTGCTTGCCTGGAAGCTCTGTTGCATAGGAAGAGGGGTCGTCGGTGATGTGGTCGTACTCAGTGGCATTAGCGTCGGTCTCGGGGTCTATTGGAGAAAAAGAGGGGGAAGAAACAGTAAATAGGGAGCAAACAAAGCATCACAAAATATAATAAGGCAACACGCGGTGCCAGGGGTGAGCTAACGCAGGGATAGGTGATACCAACGAAGGGGGAAAACATCCAGGAAAGTATTCCCGGTGTTTTGCGTTTTCGGATAAACGGGCCGATGGGGGGCGGTTGCAGGTTCGCTACGTTAGGGACGTGTGGTGAACGAACGAACCGCGTATTCAGATTCGTCTCGACGTTCTGAGCAACTTTCATGTACAAATTATTTTCATCCGGGCTACGATTATTTTTCTATGATTTTTCGACGTTACGTTCTTCATGAATTTTTGTAATATTATTAATTCAAAAAATATCAGAGAGAAGCATTAGGTGCACCCGGTGCAGTGCACCAGAGGTGCCCTAGTGAGGCAGACCGGTGGCTCTAGTCAACTGCTGACTCAGTAGTTGACAGGTCAACTGGGCTGGTGGGACCCACCTGTTAGTGTGTAATTAAGCTAATTAACTAAAAATTAATTAGTAACTAATCACTAATTATTTACTAATCATTGTTTTATTTGGAACAGATTTTATTTTTCTTTTATTAAGGGGAGGGCCGCACTAGTCAT